>NC_090439.1:791397013-791697013 GCF_031143425.1 Pleurodeles waltl | reverse complement strand
ATGCCTCCTTTTCACGCCAGCTCTGAGCAGGCGTTAAAAGTGCAAAATAAATGACGCAAATAAATCTTTTAGATTTCTTTACACCATTTTTTCTGCCCCCCTAACGGGAGAACACCCCCCTTTGCATACTTTATGCCTGGAGCAGGTATAATGTAGCGCAAAGGTTTACAAAGTGGTGCAATGCATGCATTGTGCCACTTTGTAAATTTGACAGGGCAATTTTGGCCTCATTGGGCCCCATCAGTGTAAAAACTAAATTAAGTTAATCTGCCCCTAAATGTGTAGCTTCAGCTGTGGTTCAGGCATGATATTTTAGGAAAAGATGTCTCAAGAGCTTACGGCAATATAACAGCAAAGCAGGACAAATAAATAAAATGTTTCAAATACTGGACTTCATTAGATTTAAAGTATTTGATGTTCCATACCATTTAGAAGTCAAAACTTTTAGAGGTAGAATATTTAAGTATACAAAAAAAGGGTGTACACTGTTCCAAGGGAGAGTTAATCTAAGGGAACCTTCAAGTTCAGGAGCAAGAGCCCTCACACATCCAAAAGGATGTCATGCTTCATCATCGGGTGGCTCCTCGTCAGACCAGCGCTTCAATGCCTGACGGGCTCCCCGTTAGGGGGCCCTTTGCTGGAGATCTTTTTAGTACTAACTGCCGTGGTGGAATGTTTCTCATGAGAATGCTAGGCACTATTTCTGGCAGGAGAGCAAAAGGCTAAAATTGGTTCTAAACCCCGAAAGCCAGCACTGTTTATTGTATCAAAGAGAAGGGTTAGACCAAGATTAAAAACACAGGGAAAGTGGTCAATTAAGAAATAATGCTCAACCACTTTCTTGGGTGAATGGGGCCGAGGAAATGATCACCTATCCCCTAAACACTGGTCAACATGTTTCGCGTCCAGCGGTCTACACAGATCCTATGACGATTCTTCAGGACCATCATAGTAAAGGGACTTCTCCTGACCCATAGTTATTAAAGACACTAATAGGTTTTTACCAAATACATAGAAATAATGTTTATATGTATTAACAAATAGTCACTTACATTGGAGTATACTGTCAATCAAAAAAGAACAAAAAAGGTTGCCTGTCCCCAGTCGTCGGAAGGGCTCCTTGGGAAGGAACAATCCTTGGACGGTCACTATTTAGCGATGACGGTTCCTCCGTCTGGCACCTACCCCGGCTTGTTCTCCCGAATCTGAATATTTACTCACATTAGTGTCCAGAAGCATCTAACCCCATGGGCCATGTTCCATGGCAAATATTGTCATGGCTTTTCCAAGGTAAAATAGTTTATTACCAATTCAATTGTGTCTTCTTTACAACAAAAATCAATGTCCAAACGAAGACTTAAAGTAAGAGAGGCCTGTTTGAGGAAGGTTTTTAACTAGGCTACAGGCATAGATGACATTGATGCCCTGATACGTACTAATAGCCCTAGTGCATATTCGAAATTCCTATAAAATATGGGCGTTTTCATTTTAAAGATCTCCTTACATATATATTTACTTAAAAAAAGAGTTACAATCACTTCTCAAAAAGGCAATGACCCCATCCTACCATTGCCACCAAACCTTGCACAAATTAGATTTGAACCCAAATTCTAGTCTGGTAAATGCCTTAAAATTCGCCCTTCACTCTTCTCTAAAAAACCCTTTTAGTCACATTTAGCCACATCAATTAAATCAACCACATATAGTAGAATAGGAAGGATTTTGGCCTGAAAAACTGACAGAAGATACAAAAAGTGTCTCTGTCCCACTGCATTCTATAATACACCCAGCCCTTTGGCCTCTACGCTTGCCTTACAAATGCTGTTAGATACGTGTTCTGAATCATTTAAGGTACTACACGTGATTTTCCCTAGAAATGTATAGGATTTGATTATGTCCAATTTTTGCATACCAAAGTACCAGGGATCCAGACATGCTGAGTTCAAACAATTTTTCCACAGGAATGGACCATCAACCTTATCAAATACTGTGGAAAAGTAATTAAAATGGCATATACTGAGCAACCTCAAATAGACATACTTATTTTGGTACTAGGTTGCAGGGCTGCAATGTTATTTATAGTAACATGATTTTTACCTGAAACCCAATTGTTCTAGTAGTATAATCATTTTTCTTTAATACAGGTGCCCACATGATCTAACAGGGCAAATCATGGTCACTCTTTTTAAATAAGGTGGAAGCACTATAGAGTTGGTATAACAGTATTCAAAGTGCAGGAATAGGATTATTGCCCAAAGTTGGACATCCTTTTTTATAACTGAGATCAAGACTTCCCTTGGCCCATTACACTAGGGGGGTCATTCTGACCTCGGCGGTAAAAGGCGCTTACCGCCGGTCAGAAGACCGCCATAACACCGCCGCGGTCGCGGTAAACCGCCACGGTCATTCTGACCCGCAACTGGCAAACCACCAAAAACCCGACATCAACAAAAGTCCGCCACAGCAACGGCCTGCGAAAAACTGGCGATGACCAAACCTCCACCGTCACGCCAACAGATATACGCCCATGCCATTCCGACCCACAAATCCCCGCAGCGGTCTTTCAACCGCGGTATTCCATTGGCGGTACACACCGCCGCGGTCAAAATACACACACCTTTACAAAACACTACCACATTGGACAATTCAAAATACACACACCTGAGACACATACACACACCACTCCCACACACCCAATTAAATATAAAACACACACCCACATCACCCACAAACCCTTACGACCACAACTGCGACTGAAGGACAGAGAGAGACAGCACAGCATAGAGGAGACCATCACACAGAGGCAAATCACAACATCACCCACACAATATCCACGCACAAAACACCATACACCACCACACTCACCACACTCTACAACACATACACCACCCCTCACCTCATCCACACCACCCCTCACCTCATCCACACCACCCCATGGCACCCCAAAGACACCCCAGGTTCTCTGATGCCGAACTCAGGGTCATGGTGGAGGAAATAGTTCGGGTAGAGCCCCAGCTCTTCAGGACACAGGTGCAGCACACCACCATTGCCAGGAAGATGGAGCTATGGCAAAGAATAGTGGACAGGGTCAACGCTGTGGGACAGCATCCACGAAATCGGGACGACATCAGGAAGCGGTGGAACGACCTACGGGGGAAGGTGCGTTCCATGGTATCAAGGCACAACATTGCGGTACAGCGGACTGGCGGCGGACCCCCACCTACTCCCCCAGAATTCACAGCATGGGAGGAGGAAGTCTTGCACATCCTGAGGGCCTCGCAGGAGTAGGCGGAGGACTGGACTCTGGTAAGTCAAATCTTCACTACTTCATTCCCCCCACCCCACCTGCATGCCAAATCATACCCCCACCCTCACCCCCACCCCCATCACACCAACTCCTTGCAAATGGCTCACCATCACAACCCACCCATCCCAAAACCTAGCCCTGCATGCCTCCCCAAAGCATGGACACTCATCACCAAAGCATGCCCACTGCACATACCCATCTCCCCCACAAGCCACCGTCACAAAAGCCCCCACAAGGGAATGCCAGCACTGGGGTACACGGCCACCCACCCATTACACGAAATGGCACACACAGTAGCAATAACCATACTCTTATACCCCTCCAGGACCCGAACGCCACCACACCGCCCAGGAGGGTCCAGAGATGTCCATCCCACCCCCAGAAGAGGCCCCTAGTGATGACAGCAGCTCTGTCTCCCTGGACCCAGATGACCAGCCCGGCCCATCGGGGACCTCGGGACAGTCGGTTCCCCACAGACAGCCACAGGCTACAGCAGACCTAACCCCCTCTGGGAACACCAGCACAGCTCCCACCCAGCGGGCCCATGCCTCTCTCTCCAGGACACGTCAATCAGCGGTGTGTCCACCACTACAGGGCACCCAGGTTGACCCACCACCCCAACAACAAAAGGGACCTGGGGGCAGTGGTAGTGGGCACACGGTCCAGGGGACAGAGGCCCAGGGAAACAGGGGAACTGGGAGGGCTGCTGTGCGATAGGGGGGGGGACAGGCCCAGGGAACCGACTCTCCAAGAGGCCCTCTCCTCCATCATGGGAGCATACCACCGCTCCCAGGAGACGATGGCTACGGTACTGGCCAGGTTCCAGGAGATCCAGGTACTGCAGGAGGAACAGTACATGGGGTTCAGAGAGGAACTGAGAAACATTAGTTCCGCAATGGGGACCATCGTCGTGGCCCTTAACCAGATAGTCACCACATTGCGGGACCTTGTGGCACCACAAAGGGCCCCTGTCACTAGCATGGACCCAGACCAGGCTACCACCTTCGCCGGCGCTAGTGGACAGGAGGCCCACACACAACGACAGGCAACCAGAACCCCACCTCCTGCAGAAGACGAATCACCCCGCAAGCGGTACCTGAGATCTCACAAGAAGACTGAGTAGGATGCCAAGACCCCCGCCAGCATAAGATACCCCCTGATGTCATCCCACTGTCCCACATTGTCACCCTGTCCAACCTTGAACTGCCCCTGCTCCATCCTTCCACAGGCATATGGAAAATGCACCTGTGAAACTGAGAACTGGACTCTGCCATGGACATAACTCCACCCTCACCCATCACCGTTTTAATATCATGTACCAATATCTAGCACTAAAAATAAATCACTCATTGCACTGAAATCATTCAGGAGTCAGCCTGTATTATTTACAAATGTATAACACATTACTGATCAATAATGTTCAGTTATTTTTGTGATGACAACATACCGATGTCAATAAGCATTAGTCCATGGGCTAACCAAGCAGAAGTCACGCAGTGGGTCATACAGCACTGAAAAGGGAAGGGAAAATCAAACATCAGTTTAAAAGAACTGGGGGGAAATACACAAAGTAAAGATGCAGGGGGCTTTCAGTAAATGTTAAATGGCGTGGCTGATTCTTACATGTGTGCTACTGAAAATACTGTTGGATAACTCTGTCCCTGTTGTCTGTGTCGTCCTCTTCGTCTTCCTCCTCTTCACTCTCCGCAGGCTCCACTGCTGCTTCAACACCACCATCTGGACCATCCTCCTGCAGGAAAGGCACCTGACGTCGCAATGCCAGATTGTGAAGCATACAGCAGGCCACGATGATCTGGCACACCTTCTTTGGTGAGTATATCAGGGATCCCCCTGTCATATGCAGGCACCTAAACCTGGCCTTCAGGAGGCCAAAGGTTCTTTCTATGATCCTCCTAGTTCGCCCATGGGCCTCATTGTACCGTTCCTCTGCCCTGGTCCGGGGATTCCTCACTGGGGTCAATAGCCAAGGCAGGTTGGGGTAACCAGAGTCACCAATTAGCCACACACGTTGTCTCTGTAGCTGTTCCATCACATAAGGGATGCTGCTATTACGCATCACATACGCGTCATGCACTGACCCAGGGAACTTGGCATTCACATGGGAGATGTACTGGTCAGCCAAACAGACCACCTGGACGTTCATAGAATGGTAACTTTTCCTGTTTCTGTACACCTGCTCATCGTCTTTTGGGGGTACTAAAGCCACATGGGTCCCATCAATGGCACCAATTAGGTTGGGGATATGTCCAAGGGCATAAAAATCACCCTTCACAGTGGCCAAATCAACCTCCTCAGGGAATACAATGTAGCTCCGCATGTGTTTCGTCAGGGCAGACAACACTCTAGACAAAATTTTTGAAAACATAGGCTGAGACATTCCAGATGACATGGCCACTGTTGTCTGGAATGAGCCACTTGCCAAAAAATGGAGGACTGACAGAACCTGCACTAGAGGGGGAATTCCTGTGGGTTGGCGGATGGGGGACATCAGGGCGGGCTCCAGCTGGGCACACAGTTCATGTATAGTGGCTCGGTCAAGTCGGTATCATAGTATGATATGGCGTTCTTCCATTGTCGACAGGTCCACCAGCGGTCGGTACACGCGAGGATTCATCCTTCTCCTCGCAAGTCCCAGCGGACGGTGCCTAGGAAGGACAACATGGAG
Organism: Pleurodeles waltl; assembly: GCF_031143425.1. Classification (NCBI taxonomy): domain Eukaryota; kingdom Metazoa; phylum Chordata; class Amphibia; order Caudata; family Salamandridae; genus Pleurodeles; species Pleurodeles waltl. The sequence goes on along the minus strand of NC_090439.1, from coordinate 791,691,020 downwards.
CACAGAGTCAAGCAAATCACAGGTACGTTCACCACAGCATGCCTAGCACACGATTATCTATGTATTGAAAGGCGTGTATGTGTGGCAATGCAAGGCCTAGGCCTGTGTGACGCAGTACAAATTATGCCATGTGGGCCCTTGAAATGGCGGCTGCCTGACCTGTGAAGTGGGACAATGGGATGTGAGGTCAATGCGCTGGCGTGGCACACCGTGGCGGTAGGCGGTCGAAGACCGCTATACGAAGCCGCATTGGTTAACATTGAAGCCTATGGGTTTCTGGAGCCAATGACGAGGTGCGCCGGCGGTCGCGGTACGCACCGCCGCGGTACGCACCGCCGCGGGCGTGACCGCCATTTTCTATCTGCTTAATCACTCGAGACCTGATCATCCACAGGAGAGGACCTATACTGCAAGTGCTGCTGTGACCTCGGTCTGGAAGATACAATGGCTGCTGCGACTGGGGAAAGGGCCCTTCCTTCACGTCTGAAGAGTTGGAGAAACTAGTGGATGGGGTCCTCCCCCAGTATGCGTTACTCTACGGTCCTCCAGACCAACAGGTAAGTACACTGGGTGCACATGGAATGGGCTATGCCTGTGTTGAGTGGGGTGGATGTATGATGGTGGGGTGGGGAGCGAATGAGGAGTGCAACGCACGACAGATGAGAGCATGTGCCACATGGCAAATTTGGGGAGAGGGGGGCAATCACATCTAACATGCAGATAAATGATGAATTTTCCTTTCCCACCCTGTACATGTCAAATAGGTCAGCGCCCATCAGAAAGTCGACATTTGGCGTGATATCGCCAAGGAAGTCCGGGCCCTGGGGGTCCACATCAGACGGGGCACCCACTGTCGCAAGAGGTGGGAGGACATCCGCCGCGGGACCAGGAAGACCGCTGAGTCACTGCTGGGGATGGCCTCCCAACCTAGGAGGGGTGCCAGTCATACCCTGACCCCCCTGATGTCCCGGATCCTGGCGGTGGCCTACCCTGATTTGGATGGGCGCTTGAGGACATCACAGCAGACACAAAGGGGGTGAGTATCAGCACATTCTGCTATCTTTCTGTACAGTGGAGGCGTCTGGGTGGGGGAGGAGGGTTGTGGGTGACATTATGCCAGGGCGTTTTCTGTAGTGTAGTCCTTTCCTTTAGGCATGGCCCTGTGCCCCCGCCCCCCACCTCTGTAGGGTGCCAAGTACAGCTATCCATGGTCCTGCATCATCCATGTGTGTATTTGTTGTGCATAGACCTGTAGGCCTGGTCACAAGTACTGAGTAGTATACCCCGATTGCGCAGCGTAGTGCATGAGGCCCCTGTGTCTGTCCTCTCCGCCAACGGTGTTGACATTGCATGCACTCAACCTGTTTTATTATTTCTCCCCCACCCTTTTTCTTGATCATCTTGTGCATGTGTGCATTAGCATCATCAGGCGGAGGAGACTTGGCATCGGAGCACGAGGGAGCTGCAAGTCAAAAGGCCCCGGTGGGCCGTGGTACAGACACCGAGGGCACCAGTGATCCAGAGGGTGAGGGGAGCACCACAACGGGGACCGGTGGTGACACCAGCGACACCGACACGTCCTCGGATGGGAGCTCCCTAGCGGTGGCGGCAACATCCGGCCCCCCCGCCTCTACAGGTACAGCCGCCACCCAGCGCACCAGCCCCGCCCTCCCAGCAGCCCCTCAGACTACGCTCCGTGCCCGCTCGCCCAAGAAGGCGGGCATCTCCTTCGCCCCAGGCACCTCAGGCCCTGCCCCAGTCACCCCTGCTGCCCTCAGTGAGGAGGTCATTGACCTCCTTCAGACCATCATTGTTGGGCAGACTACCCTTTTGAATGCCATCCAGGGGGTAGAAAGGGAGGTGCATCGGAGCAATGCCTACCTGGAGGGCATTCATTCGGGTCAGGCTGCCCATCAACGATCGTTCAATGCTCTGGCCTCAGCACTGACAGCAGCCATTGTCCCTGTTTCCAGCCTCCCTCTTCTAACTGCCTCCAGCCTGTCTCTGTCTCCTGTTCCTCTGCCTATCCCATCCACACCATCAGACCAGCCTGCACACACGTCAACACCCAAGGTCAGCTCATCCAGACACAAGCACCACAGATCCCACAAACACTCACCCAAGCAACATCCAGATGCAGACATGCCAACAGTCACTACCACCTCTGTGTCCCCCTCCTCCTCGTCTCCCTCCTCCCTCCCTGTGACGTCTACTCTCACACCTGCATGCACACCACCATCAGCCAGTGCTTCCATCACCAGCACACCCTCCAGTACAGTCCGCACACGTGCAGTCACCACCCCCACTGCCATTTACACGTCCCCTGTGTCCTCTCCCACTGTGTCTGTCACCCCCTCTTCCAAGACACACAAACGCAGGCAGCCACCCACCCAACAGCCATCCACCTCACGACAGCCTACGTCACAATCACCTGCACCCAAAGACAGCACACCTGACTCTCCTACAACCACATCCTCTTCCTCCACTCCCATCACCACTACTCCCACCCTTTACCTTGGTCCTAAAAAAGTTTACCTCTCCAATCTTAACCTCTTTCCCTCCCCTGACCCACCCCCTCCATCTGCTAAGAGTCCCAAGAGCACCTCAGCCACCACCAGCCCAGCTTCGAGTGTCACTGTGGTGCATTGGTTCTGGAGTCCACCCTTTGGCAGCAGTGACACTTCTATCAGCATCAAGGGGACAGCCAGCCCCCCCCCAGGCAAGAGGACCCGGAAACTCAAGGGCCGCCGTGAGAGGACTGACACGGCTGCCCCCAAGGACCAGAGTTCGGCCACTTCACCTGCCACAACATCCAGGGGAGGCAAGGGCCATAGAGCCTCTTCTAAGGAGCGAAAGGGCAGCAGGGCGGAGAAGTCAGCCAGCAGGAGCGCGGAGCAGGAGGGCCCCACAAGCCCCATCCCGGCTGTAAGGAAGGACACCAAAGGGCCCAGAACTCCGTCACCGAAGGGTCCTGCGACTGCACGATCGGAGGGCGACTGAGCAGGGATTCCAGGCCAGGTCTGGCTCCCTTGAATTACTGGACAAGCACCGCTGAACCGGGCCCCGCCGCACAGAAGAGCACCGCTGAACCGGGCCCCGCCGTGCAGAAGAGCACCGCTGAACAGGGCCCCGCCGTGCAGAAGAGCACCGCTGAACAGGGCCCGCCGTGCAGAAGTGCACCGCTGAACCGGGCCCCGCCGTGCAGAAGAGCACCGCTGAACAGGGCCCCGCAGCGCAGAAGAGCACCGCTGAACCAGGCCCCGCCGTGCAGAAGAGCACCGCTGAACAGGGCCCCGCCGTGCAGAAGAGCACCGCTGAACCAGGCCCCGCCGTGCAGAAGAGCACCGCTGAACAGGGCCCCGCCGTGCAGAAGTGCACCGCTGAACAGGGCCCCGCCGTCTCAAGCACCGCTCCGCTGGGCCCCGCCATCTCAAACACCGCTCCGCTGGGCCCTTCCTGTCAAGCACCGCTCCGCTGGGCCCTTCCTGTCAAGCAACGCTCCGCTGGGCCCTTCCTGTCAAGCACCGCTCCGCTGGGCCCCGCCGTCTCAAGCACCGCTCCGCTGGGCCCTGCCGTCTCAAGCACCGCTCCGCTGGGCCCTGCCGTCTCAAGCACCGCTCCGCTGGGCCCATCCTGTCAAGCACCGCTCCGCTGGGCCCTTCCTGTCAAGCACCGCTCCGCTGGGCCCCGCCGTCTCAAGCACCGCTCCGCTGGGCCCGCCGTCTCAAGCACCGCTCCGCTGGGCCCTTCCTGTCAAGCACCGCTCCGCTGGGCCCCGCCGTCTCAAGCACCGCTCCGCTGGGCCCTTCCTGTCAAGCACCGCTCGCTGGGCCCCGCCGTCTCAAGCACCGCTCCGCTGAGCCCCGCCGTCTCAAGCACCGCTCCGCTGGGCCCTTCCTGTCAAGCACCGCTCCGCTGGGCCCTTCCTGTCAAGCACCGCTCCGCTGGGCCCCGCCGTCTCAAGCACCGCTCCGCTGGGCCCTTCCTGTCAAGCACCGCTCCGCTGGGCCCTTTCTGTCAAGCACCACTCCGCTGGGCCCCGCCGTCTCAAGCACCGCTCCGCTGGGCCCTTCCTGTCAAGCACCGCTCCGCTGGGCCCCGCCGTCTCAAGCACCGCTCCGCTGGGCCCTTCCTGTCAAGCACCGCTCCGCTGGGCCCCGCCGTCTCAAGCACCGCTCCGCTCGGCCCCGCCGTCTCAAGCACCACTGGCACAATGACAGTGCCGGACCTGTCTCGAGCTACTGTTCACGGTTCACTGTGCCCACCATGCCTCCTCCTTGACCGGTGGAGACTGTTATCCACCTGATGGACTGTGGCTTTGCGCTCCCCAGGATGGCACAGTGGGCAAGCCACCCACTGTAGAGACTTGAGAGACTGTGGCTTTGCACTCCCCAGGATGGTACAGTGGGCAAGCCACCCACTGTAGAGACTTGAGAGACTGTGGCTTTGCACTCCCCAGGATGGTACAGTGGGCAAGCCACCCACTGTAGAGACGTGAGAGACTGTGGCTTCGCACTCCCCAGGATGGCACAGTGGGCATGGTGGCCCCTTCGTGGATCTGGCGTCGTGGACTCATGTGGCTGTGGTGCCCCCCCCTTCCCTTCCCCCTGAGGTGCCTGTAGTTTTGTCATCAGATGCCCCTGCAGTGTTCTTTCCAAAGGACTCAGGTCTCCTGTGTGGGCTTTGCCCTTGTGTTGATACACTTTGGCCCACGGACACTTGGAATTTCGTTAGATGTGCAGGACTAATTGCCTCGGTTTATCGTATGCACTAAATATTGAATTGATTTTTTAAAATTGTTATTGCTATTTGACCATGACTTATCAGTGGCTTTTTATTTCCATAAATTTCGATTCACAATTTAATTATGTCCTTGCTTTTTTCACGGGGTTTGGGTGGTGTCACTGTGACTTGTTGCTCTGCATTGGTGTGTACATAGTTTGGGGGGTGGGGTGGGGGTCGCATATGTGTGTGCCGCAACCTTTCGTCCTCCCCCTCCCCTGTGTCGTAGGTGCAGTACTCACCGTTGTCGTCTGCGCCGGCATTCGTACTCGTGGTAGATGAGCAGGTAGACGAGAGCAGGTAGGATGTTTAATTCGGGTTCCATGCTGTCCTCCTTCCTCGTGGAGTGCGTAGAGGTGCGCGTTTTCCTGTTCGTAGTCTGTTTCCGCCGTGTTTTTATCGGCGGTGCTCCCGCCCCGGAAAAGGTGGCGGATTGGTGAGTTGTGATAGTGTGGGCGGTACATTGTCTGCCTCCTGTCTGTTGGCGGTGACCGCCGCGCTGTTTGTTTGTACCGCCGTGGCGGGCGGAGTGTTAATGTGGCGGGCTGTGTTGGTGGTTCCCGCCAGGGTCAGAATTCCATTTTTTGGACCGCCGGCCTGTTGGCGGGTTGGCCGCCGCTTTATCACCGACCGCCAGGGTTAGAATCACCCCCTAAGTCTTAAAAGAAAAATGTGAGCTCTAAAAACCGAACTATGCTCACTGAAGAACTGACATTGTAGATTAATTAATTGAAGGAAAAGGTAAATGAACCTAAATTGTTTTAGGAAAGAAAATCTATTGTACTGCTGTAGAAGTCTAGATGCAATCAAATAAAAAATAAAAAATATGTAGCAAAAATATATTTAACGTGGCATGGGGACAGCTGACTTGGAAAGTCAAAAGTCCAATTTGAAGAACAACAACACAAAATGTATTCCTACAAACAATAAAAGACATAACTAGAATTCTAATCAATTGTCCAATAAAATTTGAGTACATGATCATTTCCTGGCAATCACAAATGGATACATCACATGTCCAGCAATCGTCAGTCAAGATTTCACAACATCTATATATAAGATTCAATCAAATTTAGAGATTAATAGTGCATGATAAACAAATACATAATGGTAACCCACATGTCCCGCATGGTATCAGTTGGAGACTTTCAAGATTGAGAAACACATTCAAGATTGAGGAATATATCAACTTAATAGCAGCTGTCCTATCTGTAAATAGGATGTTATTGCTGAGCTAGCATGCTATGATAAATCATGAGTGCTGTCTCTTAAGCAAGCCTTGCATCATGTTGCCTTCTAAGCTGATACACATAAAATGAGAAAAACAATGGTTCTTCGGAGTCATGGGCTTCAACAGGAATTGTTGTCATTGAGTATCACAGGACTGAGCAAAACAAAGTTGATTCCATACCTGAACAGAGAATGCAAGTCCACATCCTGCCCTCTGATACTCAATGATACCTTATACAAGTTCTTTTCATGGGAATATCTCATCCTTGCTGCCAGGCCTGTGATTACCACTCCCTGGGTAATTTTTCCTTACCTCCTCAGAACCATAGGGATACAAGGAGGGTGCTGTTCTACTGTAGCAACCAATGAGGAGTACTCTTAGGCATGAATGACATACCTGTATAAGCACAAACAAGGTAACCAACCCTACAGCTCCTATTATTGGTACTTCCAACAGCGATACCCCCAATGCTCCCCACATACCACCCGTATGTATCCCCTTTGCCTCATTCTGCACCTTTTTTAATGTTTCCTATGGCCTTATTGTTATTATTTCTGTTTTCTGGTATGTATGGACAGCACGTTTGGTGTACTACTAGACACACCCCCACCTTCTTTGGCTAGAAGAATGTCTAATGCATTGCAATTCTGAATCACTACAGCCCTGAAATCAGTTAATTCATCCGTTATGTTTCCTAGAGCCGCTGCTGTGGAATCTGCTAGTTTTTCAATTAACCCTGCCAGTTGATATATTATAATTGTTGAGTATGCTATTTCTGCAGGGGGTGACACAACACCTACAACTGTTAGGGTATTATCTATCCAGCTGGGCATCCTTTTCTTTCAGGTCCTTGGGCTAGCCAGGTGACCTCTCAGTGACATTTGGGCAGCATGGATCATTCGTGGTAACACTAATGAGGGGGTAGCAGCTACCGTACCATCCTGAAAGCAGCCAGAGGTATGCTGATTCCCCACAAATGAAGAAAATCCCCCCAGGTTCTACTTCAGTGATAACTGGATAGGACCCTCCTTTATTCTGTCTAAGTTCACATTTCTGGGCATCTACTGGTTCCTACGTAAATACTAGATTTTCTCCTTGTTGGATGTTCTCTGCAGGTCAGGGGACCCTCTAGGGAAAGTAGTTTCAGTATGGTACATGTTCCATCAACCTTGTTGGTACCAAAAGAACCATCATCCTTGGAGTACTTTATGCCTCATGGCGCAACCTCCCTGTTGTGGATCCTTAAATGTCTCCTGGGAAATGCCCAAGCTACTTGGTCTCTTCCTTCATTCATTGCCAGTCGGTTTTCTATCCTAAACTGGTCTAGCAGTAGCTGGTGTTCTGGCTGTGGGTGCATGTTGGTACATGGTAGCCCACCCTGGGGTCCTGCGGGAGATGTTGAAAGACCCTTGTCCTTGCAGACTTTGGGGACATACTATAAAGTGTGTGTACTATTTCACTGACCACATTACACCCATCCAACTGGAATGGCTCTGTAGTTCATTGTCTCCTGGGAATGTGTTGGCAGATGAGTACATACATAACAAACTGATACATTGACTATTTCCAAATACATCTTTATTGTTTGCACAAACGTATGTTCACTATATGCTTCCTTATATTCACTCCATATTATGTTTTCCTCATTTCTCATCTCCCCTACTCCTGAAGTGTTTGATGGTTGCGCTTGTTACAACATTTCAGTTTTGTTTATGGTACTTAGCCTATTAAGGAAAGTTACAGTTATTTGATTGACTAATAGTATTACTACTGTTGTCTCTATTATCCCTGGAACATGGGTACAAATTGCTGTCAGCAGCCATGGCAACTTTCTTCCTTCTTCCTTTACCCTTGGCATTGTCCTGCAGTTGGATGTGCTGTGACAGAGACAAGGAGATCCTTAAATGTGGCAGTTATAGTCCTAACCATCTAGCATGTCCACTCCCATATTGAGGTGGGCACCAGAAACTCTGTATCGTAGCACGATGGAATGACAATCAATTTCCTTAGTCAGTGGCACCCCTCCAGTGTGGTATCAGAGGGTAGCCAGCACAAAATGCTCATTTGGGTACTTTGTGAGAGAATCAGAACAGGGCCAACTTGCACCCTGTCTCCTCTGGAGGCGTACAGTATAAGCAGCCCTATCAGTGCCTGCTTGAACAAGGCCCGCTTGCACCCTCTGTGCTCTGGAGGTGTACAGCACAAGCATCCCTATCAGTGCCTGCTTGATGTTTTGCTGAGCGGAGACTGTATTTCTGTGGTGATGGTGGGACTGTCGGAGGTAGAATTGGTATTTGCTGCTGATATTCAAGTTCTGCTGCCTTCTTGGTGAGGTATTTGTGAATCCAGGAGGCCAGTCCCTCACACTTGTGGCAGTTGTCAGGAGGACCTGGGATTGCCCTTTCCAACGTGGCTGGAGGCAGTGTCATCTGGTGTGCGTCTTTACCCTGAATCAGCCCCCAGTGCCCAGGCTGCAGTTTGTGGCCTGGGATGTTCATGGGGCAGCCAAACAAAAATGTGAACTCAGCTTTGTTACTCTGTCAGGAGTGCGTCTCATTGCCAACAAGGCTAGTGGTAGTGCATCAATCCAGGAGAGCTCAATGGATGCACAAATCTTCCCTATCTTGTTTTTCAACACCCATTCTTTCTCTCAACTGCTCCCGCCGCTGGTGGGTGACATGCACAATGCAGTTTTTGTGTGTCTCCCAGCCCTGTGCATATTCCCTCAGTCACCATGGTGATGAACCCCAGTCCATTGTCAGAGCTCAGAAGCACAGGTACCCCAAAGCATGGGATGAATTCTTTCAAAATGCATTTGGCAATAGTTAGCAAATCACAGTTTTTAGTTGGGTATGCCTCAGTCAATTTGCTAAAAATACACATGATAACCAAAACAAACTTGTATTTGTGTGTGGGGGGCATATCAATGAAATCCATTTGCAAAAGGTCTATGCTGTGGTGGAAGGTGGCTTGGTGTAGTTGGTGTACCCTCTCCCGTATTGCATTGCACACAAACAGCACATTGCCTACACAAACTTTCAGCATACTGCTGAAGTTTTGTGCTGTACCAACATTGGGAAAGCAAGCAAATCATTCTATAACGTCCCACACGTGAAGGACTGTGGAAAAAACAGGCCATAGAGGAGAACATTATCAGTAGCAAACATATCTTACCATTAGTACCTGTCCATACCCCCTCTCCTGTTTGTGCACATCCTACCTTCTCTCATTCTTCCTGCTCCTCCACCCAGCCTGTTGTTGAATGCATTTGGGATCCAAATACAAAGTGTCATCCTTTACCTGCAGAGTGGATGTCACCTGTACCATTGCATATTCACACCCTGTCAGTGTTTTTCTCTTGGCCTCCTCATCAATAAATGCATTTCCTTTCAAAACATCGGCCCATATTTCTTGCACCCCCCTATCGGCACCTAACAACACCATGGTTGCGCCGTATTTATAATACGACGCACTATGGTGGTTGTTAGCACAATAGCATCAAACTTTTTGCTACACTAACGTCAAAAATGTTGATGCAACTGCAGCAAAGTGCAAAGAGGACCATAGGTTACCATGGGAGCATCATTTTAATGCCTGCTCTTGGCAGGCATTAAAAATGCCACCAAAAATGGTGCAGTGAAAACATTTAAATTTCACTGTGGCATTTCTGTGGGTCTCCTAGCACAGAAATGCCCCACTTGCATAAATTATGCCTGGCGCAGGTATAATGTAGCGCAGGGTGTTAAAATATGGTCCAATGCTCGCTTTGAGCCCTTTGTAAATATGGCACAGTAGAAAATCTACTTTAGAGCCGCCTTAGAGTAACAAAAAAAAAAAAGCTATGGTGGCACAAGGTGGCACTAGGGACTCTTAAATATGCCCCATAGTCTTTGGCAGAAGTAGGTGCTGCACACATTACAGAAGCTATTTTTCTGGGTAATAGAAGTGATTGCTAGAGATCAGTGATCAATGATGCATGCTGTATTTGTTGGCCAGCTGAGGTGACTAATACCCTCATTGCCCATAGCTGGCCGAAGTTGTCTTTCATCCCAAATGCATTCTGGCTGTCTATTTATATATTTACTGTCTTTCCGTCAGTCACTTTGCATGCCTTTGTTAATGCCACGGGATCCACTGCTTGGGCACTTTCAACTGTTGTCTATCTTTCTCCCTCCAGCAGCGTTCTAGCTGTGCCCACTGCATAGGAAGCCTGGACTGTTCCTGTGTTATATCTGTTGTATGAGCCATTGAAAAACAGATTCCCCTCGGCATCTGGGAATTGTGTGTCCCTAAGATCTGGTCACACCTTGGTGTGTCTGTCAACTGCTAGTACACAATCATGGAAGGCATTGTCTGTAGAGGGGTCATCCTGATCACACTCAGTTGGTAGGGTGGGGTTGAGGATGGTGCGCCTTTTGATGACAATGTGTGGTGCCAACACTGTCAGTTCATTCTGTGTGAGGCATGCATTGGTCAGGTGCTGTGTATTCGTTGTGGTCAGCAATGTATCCACTGCGTGGGGAACATGTAGAAACAAAGTACATGCCAGTACTACATATTCAGATTGTTCTACTGCCTCAGAAGAGCCTCTTACACTACTGCCAGCAGACATGTCGGGAGTGCGGTGGTGACAGAGTCTAAGGTGGCAGAGCAGTAGCCACTGGGTGGTAGAAGGATCCATGTCTCTGGGTCAGCACCCCTTTTGAGCAACCCCCTTCTAATGACAGAATATGTGAAACTTCTTGCTGTAATCTGGGATGCCTAGTGCTGGTGCTAAGTACAGTTCATATTCGGTGATTTAAATGCTCTTTTATAACCGGGGGACTGGGGTACTGGATCGGGCACCTTCTTGTGAGTCAGATTCTGCAGTGGGCGTGCAATCAGAAAATAGTTTGGTATCTAATTTCTGAAATAACCCGCCACTCCTAGGAAAGCATTCACTTGTTTCTCTGTGCGTGGCCTGGTGAATTGTGTGATGGGGAAACCCTGTTAGGTAGCAATTTACGGGTCCCCTGGCATAATTTGTGGCCCAAGTATTGTACTGTTGGTAGGCAGAACTGCAGTTTCTTGAGGGACACCTTATAACCCTTCCTTGCTCAGTGACATAGTAGTGCCATAGTGTCTTTCACACAGGGTATCTGAGAAGGTGAAGCCAACAATAGGTCATCAATGTATCATATCAAGGTGGAACCCCCAGGAAGTTGTAGGGAAGTAAAATCTATTTTAGTGCTTTGGAAAAAATGGACAGTGACTCTGTATACCCCTGGGTCAGTCTTTCTCAAGTGTATCTTTTACCTTGCAATGAAAATGCAAAGCAATATTGGGATTTGTGATGCAGTGGGATGGAGAAAAAGGCAGAGGTCAGGTCTAATACCGTAAAGTGAATAGCTGTAACTTGAATACTGGTTGGGATGGTGGCTGGGTTTGGGAGCATGGGAAATGAAGGGATCACTATTTTGTTCAGTACACGGAGGTCTTGTGTGAATCCACTTACAGGGGCCCCATCCAGTCCCTTTGAGGCCTAATTTAAAGGCAGTATGGGGGTGTTACAGAGACTGTATTGTATTTCCCTTATCATTTCCTGTTGCAGGAGGTCTTTTATTACTAGGGCTATACCTTCCTCTCCTTCTTTGGAAAGAGTTTACTGGGGAACCAGTGGTAGTGGTGCCCCTGGCATCAACTTTATTTTTACTGGAGGATAATCAAGCACTCGTCCCGCATCATTCACACCCTGCACCAAAACATTACCTAGATTGAAGTCCTGCAGCTCTGGTGGTATCCCCTGTGGTGCACACCTCATGAATGCTTGCAAAATCAATCTGTTCACCTTACTCTCTGGAAAAAACCCTAGTGTTGAACAGTGGATTGTGCACTGTAACTTGCACAATAGGTCCGTGCCCAGCAAATTAATGGGGCATCAGATATCCAACAATGTGAAAAATATTGCTACAATATGATCAAGGTGACTTGTAATGTAAGACATATATACACAACCATAACACAGTGAAAACACCAATTGCCTTCCAACTCTTGTACTCAGGGCCCAAGGCCCCTGGGGACAACCGAGACCTCCAAGGTACTGGCGTGCACCCTGGGCCAATGGGGAACACCCACCAGGCACAGAAGGACCAAGTCAAGGTAGAGACAGGCAAACCAGCATAGCACTACTTGCCTGCCAGACTGGGCGGACCCCTACCACCCTAAACTGACCAGAAAACACCAGACCAAGTGCATCACCTGCACCCATAGCCTACCAGCTGTGAAAACCAAAAAAGAGCACCACCCGCTCACATCAGAAAAAAATGTACTACTAACATCAGGCCACGGGCTCCTTCATGTTGGAGGCAATTTTATGGAGGACCACCTCCTCCTCAATTGTTTGGCAGCAATAGTACCAACCGGACAATTGTCCCGCCCACGACCAAGTGCACAGTAAACAATCAGGGGCATAAAGGCTATATACCCTAGCAGGATAAAGATGCAAAAGATAATCCCTACAACCGCATCCATGGGAGGAGGAGGAAAGAAATAGAAAAGGAGACGCCAAATGGAGAAACAGAGAGCAGGGGAACAAGAAATCACCAAGGAGGTGATGTGTACTCACAGCAGTACCAAGCCCCCCCAACCAGCGAAGCAGCACAGAGGGACACTGGAGGCCACTGGTCAAGCAGACACCCAGGCCTGGGGAGCAGGGCTGAGCGAGCAGATATCACGCCTCGGGCAGAATTCTCCACCAAATGTAGAAGTCTAGATGCAATCAAAGACAAAAACATCAACACAAAGCCAAAATGTATTTACATGGCACAGGGACAGCTGACTTGGAAAGCCAAAAGTCCGATTTGCCGAACTCTAGCACAACCTTTCATTCCAGCAATCCACAAAAGGCATAACTAGACGTCTTATCAATTGTCCAATAAAATATGAGTAGATGATCATTTCCCGGCAATCAGAAACGGATACATCACATGTCCAGCAATCAGCAGTCGAGATTTCACAACATCTATATGTAAGATCCAATCAAACTTAGAGATTAATAGTGCAAGGTAAGCAAACACATAATAGTAGCCCACGTGTTCCACATGGTGTCAGTTGGAGACTTTCAAGATTGAGAAGTACATTCAAGATTGAGAAATACATTAACCAAATCGCAGGTGTCCTATCCATAAATGGGATGTTATTACTGAGCTAGCAGGCTATGATCAATCACAAGTTCTGTCTCTTGAGCAAGCCTTGCATCATGTTGCATTCTAAGCTTATACGCATAAAATGAGAAAAGCAATGGTTCATCAAAGTCATGTGCTTCAACAACAGGCATTGTTACCACTGAGTATCATGTAATGGGGCAAGACAAAATGGATTCCATACCTGAAAAGAAGATGCAAGTCCGCACTACCAGATAGCTTGAGGGAGATTGTCCTCGTTTATGAATTTTTATATGAAGTACTTCAACCATTTAATATTAGAATCTTTTTAAAAGACATCCTTACAAAGCATGAAAGATACTCTATTTGAATACATTGGATATATAAAGGAGAAAAGTCTCCTTCCTCAGGAAGTTGTTGATTTGTAAATAGATATGTACCTCCTTGCTCTGTATAGAAAAAACAGTGAGGAGAGAACAAGAATTTTTTGTGCAATGGGAATAAATCCCAACATATTTGGGACGTGAGCTACATTTTGCAAATACATTGCTGGAAGAGATTATGCCCACATCTTAAACATAGAATGCCAATATTCATATCTGAAGAACTGATGTGAAGCCAGGTGAAGGCTTGAAAGACCACCGAGGAAAGCTATGGGGAAAGCTGTAGTTTTTAGCAATTATCCATTAAAAAAGCCATCAAAGTCACCAAATCATTAGGAACATCAATCTTTTTAAGAGATGTGAAAACGATGTTTGTAAAGGAAAACAGTTTGTACAAAGAGCCAAGTGGTTAATGTTACATTTTAAGTACAGTTATAGAGGCAAAAGATGCTATCTGCCTCACTTGACAAGCATAAACTCTATATTTGGAGAAAAAGAGAAGTCACTAGCCATACCTGGGAAAAATGCAGAAACATACTATAGAGAGTGCATTTAATGCATTGCTCAAAACTGTATCCAGGAAAGTTTATTTTTTAGGCAACATGTGTCAAGTAACTGACCTATGGGTTTTGTTTTCATTGACTTTTAATCTTTGAAGAAGGGTGGAATGCGGATATGTTACATTATACCAACAGGTAATTTTACTAGGAATACCTAAACTTCCCCAACTAAAGATCATAGGGTCTCTGCTGTTAATGACATCCTTTGGGAATAAACATTGGGCCTGGTTTAGAACTCAGCGGACACGTTACTCTTTCACAACAGCCAGGCCCTGCATCCAAGTCTTTATAACCATCCAACCCTTTGGCTGTGTGTGGGGGGGCTTGGCCCACATGGCCTGTCTCTGTCAATGGAGCTGTGAGTGGGTGCATGAGGATCTGAGTGGGTCTCAAAATGGGTGTGCGAGTCTATGAGTGGGTCTGAGTAGGTGCATCAGAGTCTGAGTGGGTGAATGAGTCTCAGAGTGCATGTATGAGTGACTGAATTAGTGTATGAATGAGTATGTGAATGTTTCTGCATATCAAAAGTAACTTTTCTGCCAAATTTGGTGTAATTCCATCCAGTGGTTCGGGCTGGAGTCGTGTTCAAAACTCCAATGGGAATTAACATGGGAAACCTGGTTTTTTTGCCCCCCCCTTTTTTCTCACCCCCGCTCTGCGGATCACCCCAAATCTTACCATGCTCAACAGGAATCACCTGCATACTTTTTGGGGAAATTTTTGGGAAAATTCATCAAACGGCACCAAAGATATACACAAGTCAAACACATGCTTTTTCTATGAAAACATGGTCCTAATTATAACTATCTATTGCCAACTGCAGTAGGGAATATATATATGTATATATATATATGTATATATATATATATATATAAAATAAATATAAATAAATTAATAAATATATATATATATATATATATATATATATATATACATATATATATATATATATATATATATATATATATATATATATATATACCAGACCAGGCCATGTGGCCAAACCCCTGTCACACACGGCAAAAGGCAGTGCCTGGATGGCTGCTTATAGGGGGTAGTCTGCAGAGCCTGGCCACAATTCAGGCACTGTGGCCAACCCCCTGCCGCACATGACCGAAGGCCATGGACGGCATGGGGTTGGGGGAATACAGGGTTAGGCTGCAGGGCCTAGCCTGCAGCCAGGCCCTCCAGCCAACCCCCACCACACATGGTCGAAGGCCATGCGTGGCGTGCGGTTCGGTGGTAATAAGGGGTAGGCCTCAGGGCCTAGCTTCAGGCCAAGCCCTGGGTCAACCCCCATAGCGCATGGCTGAAAGCGGTGGTGCTGGGTTGGGTGCTAATAGGAGGATGGCCGTAGGCCAGGCCCTGCTGACAAACCCCTCCACCCATGGCCAATGGCCTTACATGGTGTGGGGTTTGGTGCTCATAGGGGGGTTGGCTGCTGGGCATGGCTACAATCCGTGTTGAACAGTGGTTGGAATAATGTAAAGTAATTAAAATTACTTACTTACTTAAAATTACTTAATTACTTGGGCCTTCAGCCAACCCTGGAAGCACACAGCTGAAGGCCATGTATGGTGCTAGGTTTGGTGCTTATAAGGGGTTGGCCCCACCACATATAATCGAAAGCTGTGCACTGTGGTTACTGGATAAGCGTAAAGTAATTAAAATTACTTAATGTTAAAAAACCCATAAAAATTAATTGAAAAAGAGAAGGTTACAGTAACATCGTAGTTTGGAAATAGAATTTTAAAAAACATAAAGATTCACTTTAAAAAACAAAGATTACAGGCACTTTTTAGTTAGGCTTACATTTCAAATGTACAAACCATAGTATTTTTCAGTTATAGTTAAAATTATTTCAAGTAACTATAACTTGTGCCCTTAGGTAAGTATATCTAACACCCTCGCCTTGCGCTGCTAATTAACCCATACATTACATTAGTCATTACATCTTCTATGGCATCATTGAAATTATCACTGCAACATTTGCAATAAAATCATTGCTGAGAAAACTTGCATGGCAGGAGTGCGAGTTATAATTACCTAAGGGCACAAGTCTCCTGGCTGAGAAGTAGGCACAGCAAGCTGCACTGGATTAATATGAAGGGGTGGGGGAGTCACAGGAACAAGAGGATTTGGTAAAGGTTTCCACTTCATAGAGGGCGAGTGACAGCCACAGCCAGCAGAGTATGGCTGAACATGATACAATATAGACAAATACCTCATCTAAACCTCTTTCTTTATCAATAGGTGAATTTCGAAAAGCCTCTATGATGGGGACCTTAGTCAAGGTCCACAAAAGTCTCCACAGAGTTACAAACCTTTCACACATACAGCGTCATGGTCATATTTTACAACTAGGTTGGAGCTTTTCGCTTCAATAGTGCATAATGAATGATATCTGCAGGTTTAAATTCTCAGATGGATCGGAGTGGTGTATGTGGGGCTACTGAGTCTTTCATCTTTTGGGGGCGGGTGGTACACGGTTTGTAAAGGGATACAGGTACTTTTATCTTTTGGGCTAGATAGTCAATGGCCTGTGAATGTTTACATTACTTTTCATCTTTTAAGCAAGTTGGTAAATGGCTTCTTCAGTGTTACAGCATCGTTCGTCTTTTTGGTTAGATGGTAATTGGTTCGCAAAACGTTAAAGATAATTTCATCTTTCTGATTAGATTGTTAATGGTTTGTAAAGGTTACAAAGCCTTTGATATTTAGGGCTGCTGGTTTGTAAATCTGGAAGTCCATGGTCTGGAGCTGATGGTTTGTGGTTTAAACTAGGATACAGAGAATTTCTTCTTGATGTTAGGTGGTCAGTGGTTAGCACAGGCGTCGAGCCTTTCACCTCAAGAGTTGAATTGCTAATTGGTCCTACTGGAAAGGAGCCTTTCATCTCCAAGGCAGGGTAAGATAAGTGCCTGTACAGAGATTCCTTGCTCTGAGTCCTAGTACAAGTTTCCATATACCAGCAGGGCATTGCTTGTTCCAATGCCTTTTGAGTGCATCCTTAAGTTCCTTGCACTGAATTCTAGTTCCCGTTTCCATGTATCAGCAGAGCATTACTTGTTTCAGTGTCTGTTGGGTACATCCTCAAATTCCTTTCTCTGAATCCTAGTTCCAGTTCCCTGTACCAATGAGACATTACTTGTCCCAGTGCCTGTTAGGTACAGCCTGCCCATAATTTTTTTATCTCTGAAGCCCTGTTCATAACTCCTTGTCCAGATTTTCTCCCTGTCTGATTGCAGTCCTAGCTGTCCTGTATTCTGGGTATTCTTCCACTTTGGCTTTCTGTTCCATTCCAAATTTGGTGCACTGTCTGTTTCAGTCTCTATCTGTTTACAGTGTGACCTTTGGCTTGGTCTCTGTTCAGATCTGGTAAGGGAAAGAATTCAGTTGTTGCATCCAGGTCCTTTGGAATCTTACTTGCCTTGGTACTTTTGTTAGTCTTGGACCACCTTGCACTAAGTACAAAAGTCTTTATACAGCAGGCCCACTATGACTTTGCTGTAGGGACTGTTGGTAAGAGTGGTCTGCTGGTGTGAGTATAAAGTGCTTTCTCTAACCTACCAAGATATCTCTTGTTCATATACCAGTACAACCCTTACTTTGATTATACTTTGTTTTTTTCTCTCTCCCCTCCTGTGTTGTTTAGTGGCCTCAGTTACCAGTTATACCTTGAGTACTACCATGCCTTGTCTCCTTGCTAATTTTTACCTCTGTAATCACTCGGTCCTACCTTCGCTCACTGACAACTACAGAAGAGATTGTGCTCCAATAAATTAAACATATTTTTAAAGAGGGGGGGTGCGCGGCCGCCCTCGCCACCCTTATAAGGCCTGGGGATCTCTTTCCCCAGTGTGGTATTTTTTCTAAAGGGGAAGGGTGCTATGAGGCCCCCTCCCTGAGCATATTGTGGCCCCAGGGACCCCATCCCTTCAGCCCTGAGTTTAATATAGGTGGGTGTGCTGGTGCCCAACTTGGGCACCCATGAAACACAACTTTTAGGGCCACTAGGGGAGCTCAGGGCCCCAACAGCTCCAGCTGGCTGCCCACATGCTGCGGGAGATGACATTGCTCCTGCACGCAGGAAGCAACTATTTGTGCTGCTACCACCAGACGGGAGCAATATATTGATTGTTTCCCTGCCCACATCAGTCCAGCAGGGAAAACAGGTCTTGAGTCTAATCTCAGCTGGTAGGAGCATGTTTAAAGCTCTCACTAGCTGGGAGAAGACTTTGGCACTCATTACAACCCTGGCGGTCGGTGTTAAAGCAGCGGTAATACCGCAAACAGGCTGGCAGAAAAAAAATGGGATCATAGACAGCCACTTTAACACTCCGACCGCCTCGGCGGTACAAACAAACAGCCCGGCGGACACCGCCAACAGACAGGTGGAAGACAATGTACCGCCCACCAGTGCTTAATTTGTGCTTGTTGTTTCCGGTGCTGAGCACCAGCACTTATTTGTGAGGGCCGAGATGGCTTCAGGATTACGCTGCCTCTGTATTCAGTTCTGGCAGATTTATTTACAGCAGCCGCGTGTTTAAGAGAAGGGCTTTGAGCACTGGCACCGCTTTATTTACAAATTAAGCACTGCCGCCCACCCTATCACAAGATGGCTATCCGCCACCTTTTCCGGGGCGGAACCAACGCGAACAAAAACACGGCGGAAACAGTACACAGAAGGGAAAACACTCACCTCTCCACACCCCTCAAGGAACCAGGATGCCATGGAGCCCGAATTGCAGATACTGCCGATACTGATCTTCCTTCTCTTCTATCAGGAGCACCAACGACGGCGGTGACGACCACAGTGAGTACTGCACCTACAACACAGGGGAGGGGGGATTGAAAAGAGAGTGACACACGCAATACGCAACACCCCTACCCCCACCCACATCACCATATACACAAATACATGCAGCAACAGTACACATACACCCCCCCACCTCCTGGAAGAACGGAGTACAAAAGGAATTGATTTGAACGAATGTAATAATGTGAAATCTCATTATCAAATTTCAAAATCCAGAAACGGCAATTATGTACACCAACTACACAAGTCTGGGTAGTGCACCAATCATTGACCGTGGACCACTGGGCCCAAAATGCATGGGTGAAGCCCACACATGACACCTGACTGGAAACGGAGAGAACACTGCAGGGGCATCAGATCGAAATGAAACAGGCACCTCAGGGGAGGGGCAGGGGGGCACCTCAGCCAGATGAACGCACAAAGCCACTGCTGCACAAGGGGCTCCATGTCCATTGATGTATCCTGGGGAGTGCAAAGCCACAGTCTCTCAAGTCTCTCCAGTGGGTGGTTTGCCCACTGCTTTATCCTGGGGAGTGCAAAGCCACAGTCTTCCAAGTCTCTCAAGTGGGTGGTCTGCCCACTGCTTTATCCTGGGGAGTGCAAAGCCACAGTCTCTCAAGTCTCTCAAGTGGGTGGTTTGCCCACTGCTTTATCCTGGGGAGTGCAAAGCAACAGTCTCTCAAGTGGATGCCTTTCTCCACTGGTTCTGGAGGGGGCTTTGTGCCCAGAGTGCTTCATCCTGCATGTGACTGAGGTAGTGGATGTGAATCTCTACTGGTTCTGGAGGGGGCTTGGTGCCCAGAGTGCTTCATCCTGGCAAGGACTGAGGTAGTGGATGTGATACTCCACTGGTTCTGGAGGGGGCTTGGTGCCCAGAGTGCTTCATCCTGCCAAGGACTGAGGTAGTGGATGTGAATCTCCACTGGTTCTGGAGGGGGCTTGGTGCCCAGAGTGCTTCATCCTGACAAGGACTGAGGTAGTGGATGTGATACTCCACTGGTTCTGGAGGGGGCATTTTGCCCAGAGTGCTTCATCCTGCCAAGGACTGAGGTAGTGGATGTCTTTCTCCACTGGTTCTGGAGGGAGCTTTGTGCCCAGAGTGCTCCACGTGCAGTGTGGCCGGTTCAATTCCCTCACCTGGGTGTGTGTGCCACAAGATTGCCAAGGTACAGGTAGCATGATACGCCTTGGAGGCTCCGACATACCCCACACTGCTGCGGCTTCGCATTCCACCTGCAGGTGACAACTGTGATGACAGTAATGCTTCATGGAAGCTGACCAGGGTCCTGGAACTCACCACCAGCTAGGACGACTGACCACTGGGGATGATAGGCATGTCTGCGGTGGTGCCAGTCTGAGGACGTCGCGGGACCGCTGCCGGTGCTTGCGGCGGTGTCAGTCGTGGTGGTGCATGCGGCGGTGTCAGTCGTGGCGGTGCTGGCTGTGGGGTCTGTGGCGGCGGTGCTGGTGGTGGGGTCTGTGGTGGCATTGCTGGCTGCGGGGTCTGTGGTTGCGGTGCTGGCGGCAGGGTCTGTGGCGGCGGTGCTGGCTGCGGGGTCAGAGGCGGCGGGGTCTGTGGCGGCAGGGCATGTGTCAGCAACTGCTGAGGGAGAAAGCTTGATGTCTCCTGCAGCCTCGGATGGCTGCCTACCGGGGAAGAGGCTGGGGACTGTTGCAGCGGCTGTAGACATGCCGGAGGCAGTGCAGGTGGCGGTGAAGGTGGCGGTGTTCGCCGCCGTACAGGTTGGCGTGGACGTGGACAGAAGATGTTACACTGATTCCTCAGTCAGTGCCACCATGCCCTCTCCTGACCTGCCCTTCAGTTTTTGGCCCTTCCCCACCTTTGATGGTGGCGCAGTTGTCTTGCTACTATCCCCTTTCGTTTTTGCTGACCCCTTGGTGGTAGGTGTTTTTGGCTTCTCCCTCCGGGATGTGGGCACCTTTTTAACCTTTGCAAGTGGCGTAATGTCCTTGCCCTTGCTCCGTGGCACACTGGCAGCCCTGATGGTTGGCGCATTCCATGACCCCGCAGTTGCTGGCACCACTGTGCCTGGGGATGTGGTGGTTGAGGTGCTGGGCTGGGACCTGGAAAGCCTGGCCCTAGTGGAAGGACGGGGGGAGGTGTAGGGAAGAGGTCAATGTTAGCCAGGAAAGGTTTTTTAGACACACTGGGACGGGTAGATGGAGGTGGTATGGGAGTGGAGGAAGAGGTAGTGGTTGTAGGAGGTGTACGTCTGCTGAATTTGGGTGAAGGTGCATGGGCTGGAGGCTGTTGTGAGGTGGATGTCTGTTGGGTGGGTGTGTGCCTGCGTTTGTGTACTTTGGGAGGAGGGCTCACTGACACACTGGGAGAGGACACAGGGGATGTGTGAATGGTAGTGGGGTGGTGAGTGCACGTGAGCAGTATGTGTTGATGGGCGTGCTGGTGATGGAGGTAGTGGCTGAGGATGTAGTGCATGCAGGTGTGAGTGGAGACAAGACTGGGAGGGAGGAGGGAGACGTGGAGGAGGGGGACACAGTGGAGGAAGTGGATGTTGGTATGTGTGCATGAATATGATGCTTGTGTGAGTGCCTGTGGGTTGTGTGGTGCTTATGTTTGCCAGAGCCACTCTTGTGTGTTGATGTGTGTGCATGCTGGTCTGATGGTGTGCTTGGGATAGGCTGAGGTACAGGGGATTGGGTGTGGGTGGAGGAGGTTGGAGGGGGAGGCTGGACACAGGGACAATGGCTGCCATCAGTGCTGAGGCCAGAGCCTGAAATGCTCTCTGTTGGGCTGCCTGGCCAGAACGAATGCCCTCCAGGTATGCATTTGTTTGTTGCAAATGCCTCTCAACACCCTGGATGGCATTCAGAATGGTAGACTGCCCAACAGTGAGGGATCTCAGGAGGTCAATAGCCTCCTCACTGAGGGCAGCAGGGCTGACTGGGGCAGGGCATTAGGTTCCTGGGGCGAAGCAGATGCCCACCCTCCTGGGTGAGCAGGCACGGGACACACGTTGAGGGGCTGCTGGGAGGGTGGTGCTGGTGGGGGGCTGGCGGCTGTACCTGTTGATGCGGTGGGCACAGAGGTGCCGCCACCGCAAGGGAGCTTCCATCAGAGGAGGAGTCGCTGTTGCTGGTCTCTGCTCCTGTCCCTGCCATGGAGCTCCCCTCGCCCTCCGTCACACTGGTGGCTTCAGACTCCGTTGCTTCACCCTCCAGGGCCTAGTGGGATGCAGCTCCCTCCTGCTCCGGTGCCAATTCTCCTCTGCCTGATGATGCTACTGCACGCAAGAACAGGGAGACCACAAAAAGGGGGGGAGACAGAAGATAGACATAACAGACAGTGAGCAGCCCTCTGCACTACGCCATGCACTTATAGTTCCTAGATTAATCACATGCCCATGGGGTACGAGGCCTAAGCCCAAATGCTGCACACCTGGAAGTCACAGGAGCCTGACTAGGTGTAGATTGCTCTAACCACTAGCGGGGTTGGGGTGTCACATAGCCTGCCTCACAAGGGACCTTGCTACTAAGAACGCCCTGGGCTAGGGGAACCCACTGCCCACCTCCCCCGCCCAGACACCTTGTAATGCGCGCAAAGTCAGCTGAATGAGAGTGTACTCACCCCCTTGTGGCTGCTGTGATGCCCTCAAGCGCCCATCCAACTCCAGATACACCAGGATCCGAAACATGAGGGGGGTCATGGTGCGACGGGCACCCCTCCCACATTGGGAGGCCATCCCCAGCTGGGCCTCCACTGTCTTCTTGCTCCAGGGGTGCAGGTCCTCCCATCTTTTCCAGCAGTGGGTGCACCGTCTGTGGTGGAACCCCAGGGTCCAGACGTCCTTGGCGATGGCACGCCAAATACCCTTCTTCTGGTGGGCACTGACCTAGAGGAATGGTACAGGGCGAAAGAACATTACTTACCCGTCCAGACCGTCATACTCATTGCCCTCCGTTCCCACCCTTGCCCTGACGCACATACACTCCCCATCCGCACAAGCAGGCCTCAGCCCCCCCATTTATCTTCCATCCGCACCACTCAAAACAGCATTGCCCATGCAGCATGCTCACATTGTACTCACCTGTTTGTCTGGAGGACCGTACAGTTGTGTGTACTGGGGGAGGACCCCATCCACTAGTTTCTCCAACTCCTCCGAAGTGAAGGCAGGAGCCCTTACCCCAGACACATGAGCCATCGTCGCTTCCAGACTGAGGTCACAGCAGCACTTGCAGTGTCGGTCCTCTCCTGTTGAAGGTCAGGTATCAAGTGAGTGAACAGACAGAAAATGGCAGTCACGTCCGCGGCGGTGCATACTGTCACGGCCGGCGTACATCGTCATTGGCTCCTCTAACCCATAGGGCGCAATGTTAACCATACCAGAATTGCGCCGCGGTCTTCGACCGCCCACCGCGATGGTGTACAACGCCAGCGCAATTACCTCATATCCCCTTGTCCCACCTTACAGGTCAGGCAGCCGCCATTTCAGGGGGCCACACGGCATTAATAATAACTGCGTCACACCTATGTAGGCCTGGAATACTCTCAGTTACAGGCACATTGCGGATTAATAAATTTGTGCAAATGACATTTTGGGATACCTCAGTGTTGGTTGACTCTCTGCTCTGCTGTTCTCCTCCATAGTGCACGTCTGCTGGGGCAGGTGATGAGATGGCGGCATACACCGGTGTACAGACCCCTGGTGGACCTGTCGACAATAGAAGAGAGACACATAATAGTCACATACAGACTTGATCGTGCAACAATCCAGGAACTATGTGCCCTGTTGGAGCCAGACCTGATGTCAGCTATCTGCCATCCAACAGGGATACCCCCTCTAGTGCAGGTCCTGTCAGTACTCCATTTCCTTGCAAGTGGTTCCTTTCAAACAACAGTGGCCATTGCATCCGGGATGTCACAGCCAATGTTCTCTAACGTGTTGTCCAGAGTGTTGTCTGCCCTGCCGAAACACATGCGCAGCTACATTGTGTTCCCTCAGGTGGAGGATTTGCCTACAGTGAAAGGTGACTTCTATGCCCTGGGACATATCCCCAACAATTGGTGCCATTGATGGGACACATGTGGCATTGGTACCCCCCGCAGGAGTGAACAGGTGTACAGAAACCGGAAGTGCTACAATTCTATGAATGTGCAGATGGTGTGTTTTGCAGACCAGTACATCTCCCATGTGAATGCCAAGTTTCCTGGCTCAGTGCATGACGCTTACATTTTGAGGAATAGCAGCATCCCTTATGTGATGGGGCAACTCCAGAAGCACAGGGTGTGGCTAATAGGTGAGGCCAAGGACCTAACAGTGTGAATAGGTGTCTGGGTATGGGGTTGTCCCTAAGGGTTAGTGTTTGTCTAACAGTTGTCTTTCGATATTTGCAGGTGACTCTGGTTACCCCAACCTGTCATGGCTACTGACCCCAGTGAGGAAGCCCAGGACAAGGACAGTGGAACGCTACAATGAGGCACATGGGCGAACTAGGAGGGTGATCGAATGAACCTTCGGCCTCCTGAAGGCCAAATTCCGGTGCCTCCATATGACAGGTGGTTCCCTCTACTACTCACCAAAGAAGGTGTGCCAGATCATTGTGGCCTGCTGTAAGCTGCACACCCTGGCTTTGCGACGGCAGGTGCCTTTTCTGCAGGAGGATGGGCCAGCTGTTGGTCTTGTGGCAGCTGTGGAGCCTGTGGACAGTGAAGAAGAGGAGGCAGAAGAAGAGGATATCGACAACCGAAACAACATAATCATGCAATACTTCCAGTGAGACACAGGTAAGAACATGTCACTGCCTCCCACATCTCATCCAATTTCTGGAGCTAGCATAAGTCTGTAATTTTCACTCAGTGTATGGACCCTGACTTGTCACTTTCCATTTCACAGATGTGGGTCCCACTTTGTGCCCTCTGCTATATTTCCTCCAGGCCTACAGCTGTGTTACATTGGTATGTGCACAAGTAAATTGACATTGCTATATTCCATGGTTATTGCAATTACACGTTTGTGAAAGCACAGACTGACTCCAGATTGTTTTGTGATTGAAGTGTGTTTATTTCTGTGCAAATAAGTGGAGGGGGTTGTAAAATAGTCTGGGGGATGGTGGAGGAATGTCCATGGCAGAGTCCAGTCTATTTGTTTCACAGGTGTATTGTCCAAAGGGGCATGGGAAGTGGAGCAATGGCAGTTTAAGGATGGACAGGGTGACAAAGTGGGACAGAAGGGTGACATTCAGGTGGGTCTAATTTCCTGGTGGGGGTCTTGGCAATGTTCTCTGTCTTGTTCCTGGATCTCAGGGACCGTTTGCGGGGTGGTTCTCCATCTGCAGGGGGTTGGGTGCTGCTGTTGTGTTCCTGTGGCGGTGCCTCCTGTCCACTAGCGCCGGCGGAGGTGGAGGGCTGTTCATCGTTTAGGCTAGTGTCAGGGGGTCCTTGTTATGCCACTGTGTCCCTCCTGGTGTTGACAAGGTCTTGCAGCACCCTTGCAATGGTGACCAGGGTGCTGTTAATGGACTTCAACTCCTCCCTAATCCCACTGTAGTGTTCCTCCTGCAGCCACTGGGTCTCCTGAAACTTGGCCATTACCGTTGCCATCGTCTCCTGGGAATGATGGTAAGCTCCCATGATGTTGGAGAGGGCCTCGTAGAGAGTGGGTTCCCTGGGCCTGTCCTCCCCGTGTTGCACAGCAGTCCTCCCATCTTCCCTGTTTTCCTATGCCTCTGTCCCCTGAACCGTGTGCCCACTGCCACTGCCCCCAGGTCCCTGATCGTCCTGTGTTAGTGGGGTTGCCTGGGTTCCCTGTAGTGGTGGACACACTGCTGATTGACGTGTCCTGGGGACAGAGGGATGGGCCCGCTGGGTGGGTGCTGTGCTGGTGTTTCCTGCTGGGGGAGGTTCAGTGGTGGTTTGTGACTGTGTCAGGGGAACCGACTGTCCCGAGGTCCCTGATGGGCCGGGCTGGTCATCTTGATCCAGTTGTGCAGAGCTGCTGTCATCACTGTGGGTCTCTTCTGTGGGGGGACTGGATATGTCTGGCACCTCCTGTCCAGTGACGTTGGGTAGGGGTCCTGTGGGGTGTAAAGGCATGATTATTGCATCTGTGTGTGCCATCGTGTGCAATGGGTGACTGACTGTGTACTCCAGTGCTTGCATTCTTTGCTTGGTCCTTGTGTGATAGTTGTTTTGGGGTCTGTGTGGGTATCTGTAGTGGACATGCTTTGGTGATGGGTGTCTAGTCTTTGGTGTTGCATGCAGGGCTTGGTATTGGGATGGCTGGGTTGTGATCGTGGGGCATATGTGAGGTGCTGGAGTGATGGGGGTGAGGGTGAGAGTGGGGGTATGTGATGGCATGCAGGTGGGGTGGGGGATATGGTAATAAAGATATGTCTTACCAGAGCCAAGTCCTCCAGCTACTCCTACAAGGCCCTCAGGATGCAGTATTGCCAAGACTTGCTCCTCCCATGTTGTTAGTTGTGGGGGATGAGGTGGGGGTCCACCTCCAGTCCTCTGTACAGCAATCTGGTGTCTGGAGACCACGGAACGCAGCTTCCTCCGTAGGTCGTTCCACCTCTTCCTGATGTCATCCCTAGTTCTTGGATGCTGTCCCACTACGTTGACCCTGTCGACAATTCTGTGCCATAGCTCCATCTTCCTTGCAATGGAGGTGTGCTGCACCTGTGATCGGAATAGCTGTGGCTCTACCCGGACGATTTCCTCCACATTGACCCTGAGCTCCTCCTCAGAGAACCTTGGGTGCCGTTGAGTTGCCATGATGTGTCGTGGGTGATGTGTGAGGTGGTGTGTGTTGTGATGTATGAGGGGATGTGTTGGTGTGTGTTGTTTGAGGTGCGTGGATGTTGTGTAAGTGATGGTGTTGTGTGTCTGTGGATGCTGGTGTTGTTTTAGGTGGTATCTCTCTCTGGCCTGCTTTCAAAGTTCTGGTAGTAAGGGTTTGTGGGTAATATGGGTGTGTGTTTTATAGTGTTGTGAGTGTGTGGGGGTGGTGTGTGTATGTGTATCAGGTGTGTGCATTTCGAATTCTCCAATGTGGTTGTGTTTTGTATATGTGTGTGTATTTTGAGCGCAGCGGTGTGTACCGCCAATGGTTTACTGCGGTTGAAAGACCGCAGCGTTGATTCGTGGGTCGTGATAGTGTGGGCGTATTCCTGTTGGAGTGATGGTGTCGGTTTTGTTATCGCCAGTTTATCACTGACCTTTGGTGTGGCAGACTTGTGTGGGTGTCTGTATTATGGCAGATTCTGAGCTGTGGGTCGTAATAGCTGTCGCGGAATTCCGCAGCCGCAGAGGTATGTTGGTGATCTTCTGCATAGCGGTAAGTGGCATTTACCACCAGGGTTATAATGAGGGCCTTTTTTGTGTTTGCTCCCATTTGGTGAGAGCTTCAAAAATGCTCCTGCCAGGCCGGAGCAAATCCAAGTTTCACTGCTGTGTCCAGGGTGTGGGCTCGTGATACACAGCAAGTGAGATGGCCATGGAGGATGTGGTCCTCTGGGCCAGTAAATGCTCAGGGAGAGGGACCTCATGGCCCTCCTCCATTTTCTAAAACCAGACTGCCTGAGGGATGGGGTCTACAGGGCTTTTTGAAGCCTCAGGGAGGAGGGCAGTGTGGCGCTACTCCCCATAAACAATACTGTGGGTGACCGGGAATGGGGTCCCCTTGACCGAATACATCTCGGGAGAGGGGTTGTGTGTGCCCTTCCACAAATTGAATGGATCGGGCTCTGGGTGATTGCTTCCCCAGGGCTGAATGTGGCTCTGGGAGGAGAGCTGCATGCTCCCTTCCCTTAAATAAACAGTGCGGCCTCTGGCTGCCATTTTTTAAAAATTATTCTGCAGGAGTCTCACAGGATTACCGTAAAAATTGCCAAATTGTGGGGGGAAATGGTGCCAAAATTATTGGCAACACAAAAACACATTTCCTATAGAAAAGGCGTTGTACGTCATTTTGACTTACTTAACACATGTTTCTACAATCGTATTTGAAGAACATGCCGACAACTTTGATGCAGAAATCAGAATCATGGCAGGAAAACATGGGTGAGCTCAGTGGACACAAGCACGTTGCAGGATAAACCTTGAAAAAGATTTAACCCGGTATTACCATTGTATGATATTACATCAGATTTTTCAACATGCATGCAGTTAGAAGTACCTTTCTAAGGGTATATGAAAGTGTCATTACCAACAATGGAACTTGCATCTCATTAGGGTGTAGAATTAACAGAGGTGTTAACATGACACACTGTATACATTTTGTAAATGCATTTTTAAGATTTATTTTCTGATTCCTTTTATGTTTTTATGCTGTTGCTAATTTACAAGTATTTTTTGGTAATCATCAAAAGAGTGGTCGTAACAATGAATGGTTTAGTAACCATTTGCTGATGGGCAAACCATGTTAAGCATACTGGGTTGATTTATACTGAGACAATAAATCAGCATTTGTTTCTGTGATCAAGGTAATGGTGTATAGATATGTATGTTGCATGAACTTGCTTGCCTGTTGCTTACTTTTGGTTGGTAGATTATGATGTAATTTGCCCCAGAAAAGGTCCAGGAAGGTCCAAAATGCATTGGGGCTCAGGATCTAAATTCATATGAATACCAGATTTGGAAGTCAATTTATTCTGTGGAAATAAAATAATGAAAATTGATTGGTGTCATCACAAGTCATGTGAAACGCTACAAAAAACAAGCTATGAATGATTGTCACGAAGAGTAAAACTAAATAAACAAAAGTATTACGATTTATGTTAGACCTGACAGCCTTAGGGTGGTCATCCCCCAACTTTTTGCGTGACACCCTCCACTTTTCTGACACTGTTTTTTGCTGGTTTTAGGACTCTGCGCACTTTACCACTGCTAACCAGAGCTAAAGTGCATATACTCTCTCCCTTAAACATGGTAACAATGGCTCTTATCCAATTGGCATATTTAATTTACATATATGTCCCTAGGAAATTGCACTACATGTGCCCAGGGCCTGTAAATTAATTGCTACTAGTGGGCCTGCAGCACTGATTGTGCCTCCCACAGTACGTAGCCCATTAACCATGTCTCAGGCCTGCCTGTGCCAGGCCTGTGTGTGCAGTTACACTGCCACTTTGACTTGGCAACTAAAGGTACTTTCCAAGCCCTAAAATTCCCCTTTTTCTACATATGTCATGCCAAAGGTAGGCGCTAGGTAACCTATAGGTCAAGGTGCTTTATAGGTAACTTGCAGGACATGTACATGTGTGTTTCTAAATGTCCTGGTAGTGAAAAACTCATACATTCATTTTCCACTACTATGAGGCCTGCTTCTTTCATAGACCAGCATTAGGACTGCTCTCATATACTTTTTGAGTGGTAGATTCTGATCTGAAAGGGGTAGCCAGGTCATATTTAGTATGGCCTGAATGGTAATAGAAAATCCTGCTTATTGGCGAGGTTGGATTTTATATTACTATTTGAGAAATGCCACTTTTCGAAAGTGAGTATTTTCTTTGCACTTAAACCCATCTGTGACTTACAGCCTGTCTCCAATCAACGTCTAGTCTGTGCTGGTTGACAGCTCCTTTGTGCATTTCACCCAGACAACCACAAACACAGGACACTCAGTCACATCTGCTTTCATCTGCTGGGCTGGAAAGGTAAAGGGCTGACACTTACATTTTAAAGGTCAGTGGCCTGCCCTCACACAAAGGACTGATAACCCCCCAGAGGACCCTGGCAGACAAGACTGGGCTGAAAGAGGAACTTGTGCACTTCAAAACCACTCTTTGAAGTCTCCCCCACTTCAAAGGCATTTTGGGGTATATAAACTGGGTCTCTGACCCCACAAACTGAGACACTTTTGGACCTGCACCTGAACTCTGTCAGAAGACCTGCCTGGCTGCCTTAAGGACTTTCAGAACTGCTTTGCTGAGAAGGACTGCAACCCTGCTGTTACCCTGCTGCCCGGCTGGCCTCTGACTGTGCCGGAAGGACTCTGCCTTCCCCCAAAAGTGCTCTCCAATGTCTTGGATTTAGCTTGCCTCCTCTTCTGAAGTGTCAGGGACAGCAAAGACTTCAATTACTAGTTTTTTGCTAGTACTTGACTCCAGCAACTCTGGAACTACTTCAGCAATGCCAGCGATGCCACAGCCTGCTCCCGAAAAGTGGACCTCCCTGCACGCAACAACTGTAGCCTGCAACCAAAGACACATGGTGGCACGACTCTGCTGATGTCACTCAGGGTCATCACGACACTTTGAAGTTAACACATCATGTCCTGACGGACCGGAAACAGTGACTCCTCCAGGTCACAAGGAATCAACTCATCCCGGACGACGCTGCCTCATCTCCCCCTGCATCCACATGGAACTGACGTCACACCTGCACCTGCTTCGCAGCAGGGAATCAACGCCTTTTTCCTCAGAAGTCAGAAGGGACTGACACTGCACCAACTCTAGAGATGCCTCTTTCCATCTCCGTGCAATGTCCTTGTTCTTCGTTTTCAAAAGGTACTGTACGTGGGGGTCTGTGTGACTCCGTGACCGGCACCAGTGGTGTTGCATTTTTGGTAACGCCTCCGTCAATGACATTGTGATAGCCCCAGTTGGAGCTATTGTGTTTCTAGGCTCTTTAGTTGAATTTAAGCTTTAAAAACTCATAACTTTGCTTGTGTACATTGGATCTTCATAGTTTCAACAGTATTTTTTTCAGATATTTTCAATTTTTCCAAACCTGCATAGTGTCTTTTTGTGATGTTTTCACTGTGTTACTGTATAAGTTCTGCACAAATACTTCACACATTGCCTTCTAAGTTAAGCCTGACCGCTCAGTGCCAA
Source organism: Pleurodeles waltl (assembly GCF_031143425.1). Taxonomy (NCBI): domain Eukaryota; kingdom Metazoa; phylum Chordata; class Amphibia; order Caudata; family Salamandridae; genus Pleurodeles; species Pleurodeles waltl. Next base: position 791,660,286 of record NC_090439.1, on the reverse strand, counting down.
GCTACTGGAGGGTGGGCACAGGATAATTTGGATTGCGTCCCTACTTGGACTAGGGCGTATACCTCTGCCAACTAGAGACCCCATTTCTAACAATTTACATTTTAAATTAGCTTATTGATTTTTGTTTAAATTGCTCATATTGGCATACCAGCCAATGCATCTGGGGATTGCACTTGAAAAAGTTCATCTTGTATTTTGAGAATCTGCCTTTCACTATACATGGTCGGGTAAATCTAGTGAAAATGTCTATTCTGCATATATTCACTTACCTGTTTGACAACATTCCCTTAAGTTTTTACATGAAAGAGCTTTGACAAATACATGGGAGAATAATCTTGCTGATATGGGCAGGTAAGGGTATAACGTTAAGATGGAAAAAATTTACAACATTCCCTTAAGTTTTTACATGAAAGAGCTTTGTAAAATACATGGGAGAATAATCTTGCTTATATGGGCAGGTAAGGGTATAAGGTTATGGAAAAAATTAAGGAGGAAGTTGGAAAAGGTGGGTTAAGCGCTTCATGATATCCAACTTTATTGCTGGGCATTACAGCTGAAGAACTGTAGGATGCTGCTTCTCCACTCAGATAAGTTGCCTTTAGGAGTCATATATTGAACTATGTTAGCAGACTTACCAGGGCAGGGTTTCTCATACAAATCTGTTGCATCCAAATACTTTAACAAGATGCATTTGAAGTGTTAACTGTCTGCTGCTACGTTATGGTATGTGATTTGGATGACAATGGGGATTACATATTACAGCAAGCTGCCACTAGAGTGGGATTCCCCTGTGACTTCAGAGTGCATGGCAGATTGTTCAGTGATACCCCTGAGAGAAAGGTGTATAAGACGGGGCAGCTGGTGGAGGAAGGCAAAGTGTTATCTTGGCACACTTGACAGAGGATCCCAAATGGGAAGTTATCATGATTTAAATACTATCAGATGAATGCATGGCTTAAAACCTAGGGATGGAAGTACCACAAGACATCATAGTGAAGATGGATAAAGCATAGTGAACACGGAACTTAAGGAGCCTCAGGCAAAGAAAAAGGATGTTTCTTTCAGGAAACAACATTTCCTAATAGCAGCAGAGGAGAGCATGAAACCATTAAACCACTTTTGGGACAGATACTTGCTGGGTGCAGAGCTGGAGGAATTATGGCAAGTATCAATAAATATGCTTTATCCATTAGACAAATCGGCTGTACTAAAGAGAAAACACGTTTTTACCCTCCACAGAGCTTTTTGGACTCACCTGAAGTTTATCAAAATTAGATTAAAGAGGACTCCAGACGTAAGAGGTGTAAAGCTCGAGATCCAGAGGACATTCATGCATTCACCAGCTGACCGAGTTTAAGTTGATACTGGCTAAATGCGGGTAAGACAATCTTACTTGTCTTAGAGAAGGCTGTGGAGGTAAGCCATATTATGTTTCTCTTTGGCATGCTGCATAAGGCTATTGGAGAAGGAACAATAATGCTAAAACAATCTAAGCTAATCTTCTATCTAATTCTCCTGGTGAGGAGAGAATTGAGCGGAAAAAAAGCATCAGGCAGAACCCACAATCAGGTGTGAGCGGTGTAGATCAGTAAGATACTTCTACGAGTTGGAATCAAAGTGTATGAAACGGAAGGAGAGGGTACAATTTTGGGTTCCAGCTAAAAGTTGGATGAGGGCAAAAGGGTGAGTCCAATGAATATTCCTCCTAAGTCAGTAATGGCTTGGAAGGTTATGCCACGGATCTATACCACATGTTACTGCCTGCATTTGAGCCAGAGAAATAGCACAAGTGGCAGTTATGCATATAAAGAGTGCTCATCAGAGGTGAAATGAGGACACAAAAACCCAATGACAACACAACAACAACTAGCAACACAGTGCTGAGTTATTTACTGAAGTGATCATAATTAATCCCCTAAATCCCAGTGAGGACTATGGGCCAGATTTAGATTTCAGTGGAGGGGTTACTTTGTCAAAATGGTGACAGATATCCTGTCTGCTGAAACCTAAATCCCATTGTTTCCCATGCGATTTAGATTTCAGTGGACAGGATATCTGTCATTGTGTGATAAAGTAACCCCTCTGCTTAAATCTAAATCAGGCCCTAAGTCAGAAGGCGCCTACTTAAGTAGAATCCATAGAGCATAGATGGTGTAACATTGTTGTATGTAAGTCTTTGCAATTTAATATCCCTTTCATGCCTGAAGAGGAATGGTGGGCTAAGAAAATGTGTACATGTTGGTAAGAACCTCCTGTAACAGTTGGCATCGCTTTAACCACATTCGCTCCGCCAACTGTGAGATCTGTTTATGATGGAAATTAACACACACCTCAACCTTGTGGTAAAGGGTTAGGGATTTCATAAATGAATGTGTAGTTGAATTAGGGGGAAGGTGAGACATAGACAAACACAACATTCATCAAGTCAATGAGCACATCACACTATTTGTGGAAGGAAGATGACCGTTCAGTAACCAAATGAAAATAGTATTTCAGCCACTAGCCTCCCAAGTTTACTCATCGATGTGTTACCTAGGCATGAAAAAAGCAAAATAAACAGGACCCACATAGTTTACAAAATAGCTATAGTTCGTAAAAGAAAAATTAGACTGTATACAAATGGATGGTGCATCTTCTTTCTTATGGTATTCCTTGTCTTGGATGTAGGGCTAAACCGCAAACTGGAGTGCTACGGAGCATTCCTATAGAAAAAATGGCCCATAGAATGCAAAACTAAAATGTCAATATTGGAGAGTTAAGGTAAGCTTTAAGCATTATGGTGCACAGAAGCATGAGGGCAGATGATAGGCCAGCGCATTGGTATGCCAATAACTAAGTGAAACAAACCAATCTCGTACCACCTAGACATCTAGCAGCATGCACCCGGCTGATCATTCTTACTATAACAACAATTGGCTATGTCCAGTCAAGCAGACTACAAATCAACCACTTAATTAGAGTTGACCATTTCAGATACTACTCTGCATTTCCTGATCAACACCTGTCTGGCTGAGTTGATCAGGTGCACAGGGGTGAGTCTCTTTGAGTTCTATTTTTTGCAGATAGGCAATGAACATTTTTCTAGGCAATCAGACAAAATGCAATTGTGATCAAGGAAATACCCCAAATAGGACAATAGATATGTGTATCGGTTATACTGGATGATGAAGTCTCACCCCAATTTTGGGGTATGCTTCATCATTGGCTAGCTCACCCCACCGTGGTAAGATGGTAAAAGATACTATCGATAACAAACAAGAGAGGGCTAATACATCAGGAGTATTTAGAAAGTAGCTGGTCCTGTGTACGGTACTCCCATCAAACTTCAAAAAGCCAAAGGTACACAGTTCCAAACAGTACCAATCCCATATTGTAGCACTCAACAACCGGCATTTCCATATCCAAAAGATCTCTGGCAAAGAGCCCCCATGAGGGGCCCGTCAGGCATTGCAGTGCCGGCCTGACGAGGAGCAAAAGCCCGATGATGAAGCATGTCACCAATTGGTGAGTGAGGGCTCTTGTTCTAAAGAAAGCAGATTCACAGGATCAATTTTTTACTCTATGAACCTGTGTAGAACTCACTGTTTGGAACTGTGTACCTTGGGCTTTTTTATAAAAGATACTAGACAAAGGCAGGATCCAGAAAAAAACTTAGAATACCGAGAGTAAAACCTAAGGAATTTGTTTTAATAGAAGGTACTTCCGGTACTGTTGAAAGATATGAAAGTATAATACCTTGCTGAATAGAGTTCATTGTTTTGTAGAAAAGATATCACATTGTCAATGTGCGCATTTCTAGTTTTGAAAAAATATAACAAATTGTTTTTTTTCTGGGCACTAGATAAAGTGTCACAGAAAAACATCCTTGAACACACTCATATGTCAGATATTCATGCACTTAAGCAGAGAAAGTAATATGGGCACCAACTCTCTGCCTACTGGCACGCTTGCATACAGACTCCAGGTAGTAGTGAGCAACAGTGGCCCCAGGTATTAGGAAGCCTTAATGACCCAGGTAGAAATAGGCCTCAATAACTCCAAACAATAACAAGAGTCAATGACCCCATGCATTAAGAACTCTCAATGGTCCCAAGACATAAAAAACGTGAATGGCCCAGGCACCAAGAACATCAGTAGACACAAGCAGGTATTGACATTATCAGCCATAGGTATAAATGAGCATCAATGGCCCAATGAATTAATGCATATCAGTGAAATTAATTGGCAACAAGCATGGATATTTACCCACGGCGGTAATGAACATAAATGGCTCTAGATAGTAATGAATATCAATGCTGCCAGGCAGCAATGAGCCTCAATTAGCTCAAGTAACAATTGACATATATTGCCCAGGCCTGTTATGATTCTCATTGTCCCAAAGCATTAGTGAAACCAATGTCTCTACACAGTAATGATTACCGATGCCAGTGAAAACTAAACCATAATGACTCAAAGACGGCTGGATAAATGAATAAGTGAGAGGTCATACATAAAGGAGAAGAGTGGAGATTTAGAGTTCATGGATGGGTGAGTCAGTAGATGTTTGAATTGATTGCATATATTATTGATTGAGTTATGAATAGAATAGTATGTTTGCAAGGATGAATGAGTGCAGTGATAGAGGAGTCCTTGTGTGGATTAATAGGTAGAGCGTAATTTTGGTTCCCTCAAACAGGAAATGCCCACTGTGAGCTTGGAACCACCCTTAGTACATTATCACATTTGAATCACTTAGTAATCCCAAATACATGTTCAGATTTGCATCATCTTTCAGAAGCCTTCATGTATGTTTTCAATTGACCACCCTCAGTCACCCATTGTGCAGGTTCAGATTTGGCCTATCACTCAATGATTACTAAAATAGATTTGTACTATTGATCATTAATCTACATTGCATATGCATTTTTTCACCAGAAATTAGTAATCCTTACAGCTTGTTTATGATTGCATATCACTCAATAATTCTAACTATAGCTTAAAGGTTGTGTGAAGGTGTCGCTCGTGACTTGTGATTACTTACTTGCTAAGATAATTTAAAATGAAAGAAAAATGAACACATGAAATCCCAAGCCTCCCAAGACCCCTCCGGGCCCAGTGGAAAGGACATTGACCATGAGGAATCTAAGATGGCTGCTGCAGTTCTACATCCTGAAAGGAGGATGTAGGTCTAGCTATCAGCACACTCTCACCTGTATACAATTGTGTGGCCATGACCTGAAAGCCATTATATGCTGCCAGAAACTGGATGAGAGAGTTTCAGATGGAAAAGGAGGAGTTGAAAGGAGATGTGGAGGAGATGGCAGACAGTAGACAAGAGGAACGGTAAGAAGCAACCCGAAGGTACTGGAGACTGGAGACAGAGTGATAACCAAGGAACACAACAGGTCAAATGGAGAGATGGAGAAAGAGAGGTTAGCACCGCCTATTTCCCTGCATTCACCTGGTGGCCTGAGGGAGAGGACGCTGAGGGCGATAATGCTACGGCCCAGGTGATGGGCCATGGCACAAGGCAAGAAAAGTGTTACCTGCATGTGAAGTGGTAAAAGGCATCACATAGTGCTGGGTCTGTTTGATCAGTGCTCAAGGGGTAGGTTAGAGTCCGAATTGTGCTAATTGTTTTTTTGTGTGCATTGAAGCATTGTACAGGGAGTGTCACACACCTGAGAAGGGACTCTGTTTTGATTTTCACAGGTGCCTCATTGTTGAAAAAACCTAAGGTCTCTTTTGTTTTCCTAAGGGCTGTAGCACCAAGAGGGGAGTCCCATCAAGTGAAAGCAGCATAAGAAGGGAAGTGAGGAATATCATAGCCTCAATGAAAGGCGAGTGCCATAGCCATATGTGTATGGAGGGACTTTTATCTTCTATTTTTTATCAAACCCATCATCCTCACCCCATCACTATTTTATTTTATTGAATACATCTCTTGCATCTTCACGTTAGTTGCGTTGTGTCTGTTTTGGTCATCCTGTTACAAGTGGTGTCAGACGTGGGATACTAGCTACAGTCCCTAGGACTGACAAAATGACACAACCAATCACTGTTGAACAAATGATTTAACAACTAGAGGAAGGTCAGCATCATCTACAGTTAGTGGTATAACGTCAAGCAGAGACCACCCAACAGGATAGGGAGAACCTAAACATGGCGCTGAAAAGGCAAGCACTCTCTGCTCTAGAAAAACAACAGGTATACAACACCTCTTTTTTTAAGTTGACTGATGTGCTAGTAAATTCAAAACTACATCTGAATGTGCCCAGTGCCATCCTTCAAAAATACCAGACAGGTGAGGACCTGGACTTTTTTTTTTAAACTTTGAAAGAACAGCTATCAGTACAATCTGACAACCAGTGATGGAGAAAATACGTAGCCCCTTTGTTATCAGAAGGGCACCAAACTGCATAATAAACAGCAGATCCAGCTGGGACAATACCCTATGGAGAAATAAAATAAAATCATATTAAAAGATTGGGGTATGACAATGAACATTAGCAAGCTAGGTTCAGGAAGGAAAAATGGAGCATCAATGATAATCCACCAAACTCCTCCACTATTACTGAAGTTGTTGAGAGAGTATATCTTGAATATTATATAAATGCCTTACCCAAATCCACATGGGCCTGGATCAAACAACATCATAACATCTTGGTAGAGGGGCAGTGAATTATCTTGCATCTACCACAGGTTCCCTGAGTTTAGATGTGGCATATCCAGAAACCAATGCACCGTAGAACTTCCATGGTAACTTTTGGGCAGACTAAATTACTGCTTCCTCTATGAGAACAGAGGACCTCTGAAACATCCAGTAAAAGATATAGCACTGGTCCTCAGTGTTTTGAGTCTTCAGAATTGGGACACATTGTAAGTAACTGTCCCCAAAACGGAACAGCTGCACAACCAATTGATGTTGGGTATATGAGAGGATAGGTGTTGTATACAGGAGGTAAGCCCATTTCATTTAAAAAAGACATACTTATAAATGGATAACAAATGAAAACATTGATCGACTCAGGATGTCACCACTCAGTAGTTCACAGTAAATGGATTAAACTAGTACCCAAGAAGGTCATAATCATTTGTGCACACAGAGATGGAAAGGTGTTTCCCACAGAACCTGTAGCAATACATTGGAGCTATGAAATAGAAACATTGGAGGTGGGGGTTATCCCAATTCTACCGGAAGAGGCCATTATCATCACCGACCATCCCTTTTTTCCCCCAATTTATAGGAAGTGACTCACAAGATGAAACTAACGGGAACTAGTTGGAAGAAACCCCTTCTAAAGAAGTGTTTTTAGAAGGGGGTAAGGCTAAACTCTAGAAAACAACAACAGAAAAGAATTGTGAAAGATGAGAATACTGGTTATGAGACATTTCATGATAAGACCTGTTTATTTTCACCAATTGAAACGTTAAGGGACAACCCATGTAGCTGCCGAGCCCACGCAAAGATATGAATTTAGCTCAGGCTTGGGAAAAAGTGACCCTGGAAGATCAGGGTCACTTAGGCCTCTATTTTTTTAAATAAAAAAAGAGCTGTTGTTTTGAGGGGTAAAGGCAGGAAACATAAAAAATAACAACTGGTAGTACCATTGTGTAGGAAGTTGGCTCTGTATGTGCTATTTCAAAGTAAGGAATAGCATGCACAGAGTCCAAGGGTTCCCCTTAGAGGTAAAATAGTGGTAAAAATAGATAATACTAATGCTCTATTTTGTGGTAGTGTGGTCGAGCAGTAGGCTTATCCAAGGAGTAGTGTTAAGCATTTGTTGCACATACACATAGACAATAAATGAGGTACACACACTCAGAGACAAATCCAGCCAATAGGTTTTTATATAGAAAAATATCTTTTCTTAGTTTATTTTAAGAACCACAGGTTCAAATTCTACATGTAATATCTCATTCGAAAGGTATTGCAGGTAAGTACTTTAGGAACTTTAAATCATAAAAATTGCATGTATACTTTTCAAGTTATTCACAAATAGCTGTTTTAAAAGTGGACACAGTGCAATTTTCACAGTTCCTAGGGGAGGTAAGTATTTGTTAGGTTAACCAGGTAAGTAAGACACTTACAGGGCTTAGTTCTTGGTCCAAGGTAGCCCACCGTTGGGGGTTCAGAGCAACCCCAAAGTCACCACACCAGCAGCTCAGGGCCGGTCAGGTGCAGAGTTCAAAGTGGTGCCCAAAACACATAGGCTAGAATGGAGAGAAGGGGGTGCCCCGGTTCCGGTCTGCTTGCAGGTAAGTACCCGCGTCTTCGGAGGGCGGACCAGGGGGGTTTTGTAGGGCACCGGGGGGGACACAAGCCCACACAGAAATTTCACCCTCAGCAGCGCGGGGGCGGCCGGGTGCAGTGTAGAAACAAGCGTCGGGTTTGTAATGGAAGTCAATGGGAGATCTAGGGATCTCTTCAGCGCTGCAGGCAGGCAAGGGGGGGGTTCCTCGGGGAAACCTCCACTTGGTCAAGGGAGAGGGACTCCTGGGGGTCACTCCTCCAGTGAAAGTCCGGTCCTTCCGGTCCTGGGGGCTGCGGGTGCAGGGTCTCTCCCAGGTGTCGGGACTTAGGATTCAAAGAGTCGCGGTCAGGGGAAGCCTCGGGATTCCCTCTGCAGGCGGCGCTGTGGGGGCTCAGGGGGGACAGGTTTTTGTACTCACAGTCTTAGAGTAGTCCTGGGGTCCCTCCTGAGGTGTTGGATCGCCACCAGCCGAGTCGGGGTCGCCGGGTGCAGTGTTGCAAGTCTCACGCTTCTTGCGGGGGGGACTTGCAGGGTTCTTTAAAGCTGCTGGAAACAAAGTTGCAGCTTTTCTTGGAGCAGGTCCGCTGTCCTCGGGAGTTTCTTGTCTTTTCGAAGCAGGGGCAGTCCTCAGAGGATGTCGAGGTCGCTGGTCCCTTTGGAAGGCGTCGCTGGAGCAGGATCTTTGGAAGGCAGGAGACAGGCCGGTGAGTTTCTGGAGCCAAGGCAGTTGTCGTCTTCTGGTCTTCCTCTGCAGGGGTTTTTCAGCTAGGCAGTCCTTCTTCTTGTAGTTGCAGGAATCTAATTTTCTAGGGTTCAGGGTAGCCCTTAAATACTAAATTTAAGGGCGTGTTTAGGTCTGGGGGGTTAGTAGCCAATGGCTACTAGCCCTGAGGGTGGGTACACCCTCTTTGTGCCTCCTCCCAAGGGGAGGGGGTCACAATCCTAACCCTATTGGGGGAATCCTCCATCTGCAAGATGGAGGATTTCTAAAAGTTAGAGTCACCTCAGCTCAGGACACCTTAGGGGCTGTCCTGACTGGCCAGTGACTCCTCCTTGTTATTCTCATTATTTTCTCCGGCCTTGCCGCCAAAAGTGGGGCCTGGCCGGAGGGGGCGGGCAACTCCACTAGCTGGAGTGTCCTGCTGGGTTGGCACAAAGGAGGTGAGCCTTTGAGGCTCACCGCCAGGTGTGACAATTCCTGCCTGGGAGAGGTGTTAGCATCTCCACCCAGTGCAGGCTTTGTTACTGGCCTCAGAGTGACAAAGGCACTCTCCCCATGGGGCCAGCAACATGTCTCGGTTTGTGGCAGGCTGCTAAAACTAGTCAGCCTACACAGATAGTCGGTTAAGTTTCAGGGGGCACCTCTAAGGTGCCCTCTGTGGTGTATTTTACAATAAAATGTACACTGGCATCAGTGTGCATTTATTGTGCTGAGAAGTTTGATACCAAACTTCCCGGTTTTCAGTGTAGCCACTATGGTGCTGTGGAGTTCGTGTTTGACAGACTCCCAGACCATATACTCTTATGGCTACCCTGCACTTACAATGTCCAAGGTTTTGTTTAGACACTGTAGGGGTACCATGCTCATGCACTGGTACCCTCACCTATGGTATAGTGCACCCTGCCTTAGGGCTGTAAGGCCTGCTAGAGGGGTGTCTTACCTATACTGCATAGGCAGTGAGAGGCTGGCATGGCACCCTGAGGGGAGTGCCATGTCGACTTACTCGTTTTGTCCTCACTAGCACACACAAGCTGGTAAGCAGTGTGTCTGTGCTGAGTGAGAGGTCTCCAGGGTGGCATAAGACATGCTGCAGCCCTTAGAGACCTTCCCTGGCATCAGGGCCCTTGGTACTAGAAGTACCAGTTACAAGGGACTTATCTGGATGCCAGGGTCTGCCAATTGTGGATACAAAAGTACAGGTTAGGGAAAGAACACTGGTGCTGGGGCCTGGTTAGCAGGCCTCAGCACACTTTCAATTGTAAACATAGCATCAGCAAAGGCAAAAAGTCAGGGGGCAACCATGCCAAGGAGGCATTTCCTTACACATTGGCATTCCAAAAGCAAGTGTTTACCCTGGCATATTACATAGTAGGGAGTGGTCACTTGGGAAGAGAAAAAATGGAGGAGTATCTCCTGAGGCAATTCTATTGGCCAGGCATTTATTCTGACCTACAGTTAGAAATGGGATCTTTGGTTGGCAGTCAGGTTACCCCATTGTCCAAGCAAAGACCCTCACCCTAGTCTGGGTAAAGGAGAATCACTCTTAGCTAATCCCCGCTCACCCCCTTGGTAGCTTGGCACGAGCAGGCAGGCTTAACTTCAGAGTCTAGATGTAAAGTATTTGTACCAACACACATAGTAACTAAGTGAAAATACTACAAAATGACACAACACAGATTTAGAAAAATAGGTAATATTTATTTAAACTATACAAGACCAAAACGACAAACATCCCCCATGCACAGGTCAAGTTATCAATTAAAAAGCCAAAAGAGTCTTAAATCCTTTAGAAATTAGTGCTAATACTGTTAGCGTGAAAAAGTACCCGGGTTGCATCAAAATAACACCGTGCAGGTGAGTGTGCATCAGAAAAGGTCAGCGATGCGTCGATTTCTCACTCACAAGTGAGACCATGCGTAATTCCTCCTCCAGTCGGGTCGGTGTGTGTCATTTTTCCTCTCCGCAGGAGCGCGATGCGTCGATCCGGACAGGCAACTCGGGTCTGGGCAGGCTTTGCGTTGTTTTCACTGCATCGCGGTCTGTGCGTGGATTTTCAGTCTTTGTCTATCAGCTTCACCTTTCAAGGGCCCAGGAACTGGATAGGGCACCACTTGACAGGGCAGGATTCTCAGCAGAGAGTCCAGGTGCTGGTAGGAGAAGTCTTGGATGGCACTGAGACTTCAACAACAGGAGGCAAGCCCAGGTCAAGCCTATGGAGATTTTTTCACAAGCAGGAATACACAACAAAGTCCAGTCTTTATCCCCTTTCACAGGCAGAAGCAGCAACTGCAGAATAGCTCCACAAAGCACAGTCATAGGCAGGGCAGCACTTCTCCTCAGGTCTTCAGCTCTTCTCCATGGCAGAGGATCCTCTTGAGTGATCTAATTTTTCTGGGGTTTGGGTTGTCGTGTTATACTCATTTTGGCCTTTTAAGTAAGCCTACTTCAAAAGAAAGTCTCTCTTGTTTGGGAGACCCTGCCTTGCCCAGGCCAGGCCCCAGACACACACCAGGGGTTTGGAGACTGCATTGTATGAGGTCAGGCAAAGCCCTTTCAGGTGTAAGTGACCATTCCTCCCCTCCCTCCTAGCATAGATGGCTCATCAACATATGCAGGCTACACCCCAGATACCTTTGTGTCACTGGCTAGAAACAGGTGCAAACAGCCCAACTGTCAAACTAACCCAGACAGGGAATCCACCAACAATAAGAGTCACAGAATGGTTTAAGCAAGAAAATGCCTACTTTCTAAAAGTGGCATTTTCAAACACAAAATCTCAAAACCAACTTTACTAAAAGATGTATTTCTCAATTGTGAGTTCAGGAACGCCAAACTCCACATGTCCACCTGCTCCCAAAGGGAATCTACACTTTAATCACAAGGTAGCTCCTATCTTAATATATGAGAGAGAAAGGCCTTGCAACAGTGAAAAACGAATTTGGCAGTATGTCACTGTCAGGGCATATAAAACACATTAGTATATGTCCTACCTGAAACATACAATGCACCCTGCCCATGGGGCTACCTAGGGCCTACCTTAGGGGTGACTTACATGTAAGAAAAGGAAAGATTTAGGCCTGGTAAGTGGATACACTTGCCAAGTCGAATTGGTAGTTTAAAACTGCACACACAGACACTGCAGTGGCAGGTCTGAGCCATGTTTACAGGGCTACTAATGTGGGTGGCACAACCAGTGCTGCAGGCCCACTAGTAGCATTTGATTTGCATGACCTGGCCACCTATAGTGCACTGCACTAGGGACTTACCAGTAAATCAAATATGCTGATCATGGAAATCCAATTACACATACATATTTCATAGGAACACCTGCACTTTGGCACTGGATAGCAGTGGTAAAGTTCCCAGGGTAACAAAAACAGCAAAAATAGAGCCCAGCATACATGAACAACCTGGGAAACAGAGGCAAATAGTTATGGCACTCCACGCCAAGGATGCCAAGTCTAACACGTACATAGTTACTGTGCCTCCTGTCCCAATTGTTAATTTGTAAATCCTTCTAAAGAACAAAAGGTTCCCCTTCGATCACCCCCTGTCATTGATCTCCCCTTTAAATGAGTAGGGATGGATCTGGTGGGGGCCTTAATATCCACCAAAGGTTACCAGTACATCCTGGTGTTAGTGGACTATGCCACAAGACACCTGGAAGCAGTCTTTGGAAGACAACCCAGCATGTTGTTGGACATGGTGGCAGAACAGCAGGACGAGGAAAAAGGACGAAGACAAGTCCCTCCTGGAATATGCCACTGAGTTGAAGAACAATGTAGCTGAATGCTGGGAAAATGTGTGGCTTAATCTATACAAGGCACACAAGAGACAGAAGGGTTAGTATGACCATACAACAAAGACCGAGAATTTAAGACAGGAGACAAGGTACTCCTGCTGCTGGCTTCATCTGGCAGTAAGCTGTTGGCAAGATGGCAGGCGCTCTATAAGGTGGTTGGTCAGGTTACACCAGTCACATGCAGAATAGAGCTACCTAACCGGAGGCAAAATGAACAAATATTCTTAAAAAATGGGAGGATCTAGCCATTCCATACTGAAGGCTAGTACCTTACGGATTACAGACACACAGACCTTAGATTTCATTTCCTTTTAGGGAGACATCTAAAAGTAACCCCAAAATGAAGACAGGGTCTATAGTTACCCCAGCACAATGGAAAGAATTACAGGCAGTTCTCCAATAGTCTTAGTGCCGAAACCCATCAGCTCTATCTGATTCTGCATTGACTTCAGGGAGTTGAACAAAATACTAAAATTTGATACCTACCCCATGTCGAGGGTAGACAAATTGGTAGAACAACTAGGGAAGGTGAAGTATCTCTCCACGCTGGACCTCATGAAGGGATACTGGAAAATTCCCCTTACTGAGGCTACCAAAAAAACAGCCTTAACAACTCCCTCTGGCCAATATCAATTCAAAGTCTTGCCCTTCAGTCTCCATGAAGTACCCACAACCAATCACAGATTAATGGATAACATCCTTTGTCCTCATCAAGAATTTACAGGATCCTACTTAGATGATAAAGTGATCTTTAGTCCAGACTGGGAGACACATCTGATTCATCTAGACACCATCTTCTTAGCCCTGAGAGAGGCAGGTTTGGTGGTCAGCAATGAGAGATTCTGTATTAGCCACTGATTCCATCCAGGGTATCAGATTCAAGGTGGAAAATCTGATCTCAAGTCGATAAAGTAAAAAATATCAAGGCTCTGCCTAAATCCACGACTAAACGAGAGATTTGGTCATTTTTGGGTCTAGTCGGTTATTACGGGAGGTTTATTTTTCCTAATTGGTCCACCCCATTATGGACTTCTTGAAGGACTCACATCCCCCTAAAATTAGGGAATGGTCACAAAAGCATCAGGATAGTTTTATTGCACTGAAGGACACATTGTACACAAGGTTTATATGTGCCCCGATTTTGAGACCCCCCTTTGTTGTTCAAATTGACGCCTCCGGGCATGGTCTTGCGGCACTACTCTCCTGGGTTGAAGAAGGCCTTCTTCACCCCATGGTATACATCAGTCACAAGTTGCTACCCTATGAACGTAATTATGCCATGGTTGAAAATGAATGCTTGCCAATCTAGTGGGAGGTTGAGTCACACCAATACTACCTGTTGCGTTGTTCTTTCATCCTTCATACCGATCGTGCCCCTTTGGTTTGTCTGGTCCAGAACAAACACACTACGCATCCTAGGATGGTTTTTAGCATTACAACAAATCTCTTTTCAGACGTGTCACCATCGTCTTTAGACCAATGTAGATTTCCTTTCCCGGGCTGTTTGCTCTCCATGGCCTGATCGGCCATCGTTGGTGGGAGGATGTTGTGGAAGAGACATTGATTGTGAGGAATCCATGGTTCTACATCCTGAAGAGGAGAGTGTATATTTAGCTATTAACACATTCTCACCTGTGTGCCATCATGAGGCCATGGCCTGAGAGCCATTGTGTGCAACCAGAAACTGGGTGAGAGGGTCTCAGATGGAAGGGGATGGGTTGAAAGGAGACACGGAGGAGACTACAGGTGAGAGGAATGGTGAGGAGCAACCTGAAGGAACCTGAAGGACCAGAGACAGAGAAACAGAGTGACTAGCGAGGAACAAAACAGGTCAGATGGCGAGAAGAAGGAGAGGCTGGTGCTGCCTATTTCCCTGCATTTGCCTGGTGGCCTCAAGGGAGAGGACGCTGAGGCTGATAACGCTACGGCTTTGGAGTTTGACCATTGCACTAGGCAAGTAACATGTTACCTGCATGTGAAGTGGTGACGGCCATCACATTGCTGGATCTGTTTGATGATTTCTGAAGGGCTAGGTGAGGGCTTGAATTGTGCTAGTTGTTTTCTTGTGTAATGTTTCCTTGTTGTACAAGGAGTATCACACACCTGACAAGGTACTCTGGGCCATATTTATACATTTTGACGCAAAACTGCGCCGCCGCAGTTTTGCGTAAAGATTTTTACCGCCGGCTAACGCCATTTCGTAGTGCCGTGCGGGCGTCAAATTTATACTTTGATGCACGGCGGCACAATCAACAGGTGGGAGTCATTTTTTTTTACGCACATCGCGGTGTCAAGTCGTAAAGGAAAACGACGTTAACGCGGCGTAAATGACTGTGGGTCGATTTACGACACCGCAAACCGGATATGTGCCTTTTTTTAAGCAATAGCGTCAAAAATACCCGCGAACACTGTCATTTCAGCAGAGGAGAGCCAAAATGGATCCCAGATGCCACTACAGACCCCAGGAAGATGACAACAGACCAGGAACCAGCCAGGACGATCCATACAAGAACCAGGACATATATAGAAAAAAAAGAAAGTGTTGCTTCAGTGCAGAGGAGCAGGAAATCCTGGTTAAAGAGGTGACGGAACACCAGCACCAATTGTTTATCACCTCTAAGTTGCCAATCAGTAGAAGAGAGGCCATATGGCAACAAATTGTTGACAAGATCAACAGTGTGGCAGAAGTACGCAGCACATTCACCGAGTGTAAGAAACGCTCGCATGACTGCAAACGTAGGACAAAGGAAAAAATGGCCAGGAACAGGAAGGCAGCACTGCAGACTGGAGGTGGGAGTCCAGCACACCAGGAGGCCCTGGACCACATGGAGGAGATGGTCGCAGCCGTCATCCCGGAGGAGATCGTCACAGGGATTCAAGGACAGGACAGCGCAGACTACCACGAGACAACACACATGCAGGGTAAGTCGCATGGGGATTTAAAATGCAATAATGTCAACTGTGAGCAGGGGTGGGAAATACCTACTACACATTGCCTGTAAGTCATCATATACATGGAGTGGCATGGGTAAAGGGGTACTGCAGGGGGGCATGGTCTGCACAAACAGAAGCTGGGGCACAACATTACACTACACCAACAACAGTCCCATGGGGGCATCCTGTCATGCCAACAATGGAGCAAAGGGAAAGCCTAGACAGGAGGGAAGGCCACTACGTCAAACTTACATCCTGGCACTCGTCAGCCAACATATCTCCTACATTAACTAGGGCCCTATCAGCAATCCTCTAGCCAAAACAACAACTGCAATGTAACTGCAACAACAGTTGATACTACCACCTCTGATCCCTGTGCAGCTATAGTAGCCAATGGCAGTAACCTCTTCATCGAAAATACATACCTAAATTAGGGGGTGAGGATGACATCTGCAACAATCTCCAGAAACAAGACAAAGCCCCCAGTACACTCAAATGTCAATGCCCATAGTTGTCGCAAACATCAGCCAATGTAAACAGCAATAGGAGCGACACAGCACTAAGGACACACCCATGCTGCATATGTCAGGGTCCATCCTGTGCCTGGCAAACAAGGCAACATCACAAAAGTCATACTGCTCAGACAACAGCATTGAGGAGGGGACACATGGAACTGGTCACTGAAATACACCTGCACAGTCAGATGGGGAAATAGGACACTGATATGATTATCAGGGCAATCCAATGTAACACACATTACCCAACATCAGCAGGACACATTAACAATATCAACATCCATATCACATCATAACATTGCCATGCATAGGATATGCCACATGTCAATTACATTTAAGTCAATGTGAACAATCAGGGATTGGGGCAGGTCCTGAGAGGCAATTGTGCTGCCAGGACCATCAGAACACCCACAGCCAGTGAAAGGTCTCACCATGAGAATGGATATACACGGAGGGTCGAGTAGGACAAAAAGGTGGCTAATCTCTATTTGGTATAAAGCAACACCTAGAGGCAAGTAGGCAGACAAGTCTGATAACTCAATATCAAACATGTGACACAAAGGTGGGCCATGGGCCTATAACAATGCCCATATGAAGGACAGCAGATACCAATACCAAACAAGATCACAAAGTGAATTCATCAAAAGGCAGGCATGTTACGTCAAAATTGTCACAACACAGACACACTAATTGTACCCTGTTTCATTGCAGAGGAAGACGGATCTCCTGCCGATATGCCTGTCCCAGATTTCCCTGACGACATGGATGACGAGCCCATAAACATTCCCCAGGAGACCATCCAAAAGGTCTTAGAAACCCTCCAGACCCCACCTTCAGTCACAAGGAGGAGCACAGAACAAGCAGCCATCACAGAAGACCCACCCACCACCCCAATTGAAAGACCTGCCAGCTCCTATACAGCTGAGGACTCTGACGACACTGGCACCAGCTTTGAAAGAACTGTAGTTGGAGTACAGCGGGAGCGGGCCAAGGAGGTGCGGGTGGGGATGCAAACTATGGCAGCCAGCCTTGAGGGGGTGCGCTCGTGCATGATGTCACCAGCAGATCAGGCAGCAGCTATGCAAGCCCTAACATCCATACTGCAAGGACTACAAGAAACTGTCAAAGAATTCACCACTGCAGTAAGGGAGTTGCCACAACACCTCGCACCCCAAACTTTCCACTGCATGCACGAATGCAATCATGACTCCCTCAGGGCCGACCTGGCTGCCTACCATCGTGATATGGCTGCTATTCTCAAAAACCAGCAGGCCCTCCTTGCTGCAGTACTGCCCTTAAGAACTTCACACGGAGCAGCCACCAGGATGTCTGACTCCACGTCTTCTAACACTGAGGTGTGTGTTGCCCCTTCACAACCAACAACAACAAGGACGAAGCAGGCAACACACACATCAGAGGATGAAGACATGGAACAGATCACATTCACAAGGAAGAGTACCCGGAAGCACTAGTCCCTGCACCATGGCCTACTTCGACCAAGGTCCTACGTATTGTCAAATGCCAGTCTCACTACAACTATACTCAATGACTGTTCTGCTAATCACTGTATAACTTGTCAGCATTGCCAGTGAATGTCTCTCTCGTACTAATTGGCAAATCCTGGCCCTCTGCACTGTCGGTAACATCACCCCAGCATGTCAGGAGCATTATCCACACCCCTTCTGTAGGATCACCATGTAAGATTTCACTAGAACGGACTCAGCAAACATGGACAATGTACATATTGCACTACAGCACCTATCAATAAATAGCACTTGCACACCTAATATGTCTCATCAATTGTGCAGTAGATAACACAAAAGTGCTTGTGTGACAACCATGTAGCTTGTCAATACAACTGTCCTGACATAATGTAGTCAGATACATCTGTGCAGTGGCCAGGATTGCATCATAGCCTGCTCATCCTGAGGAGAATAACTGATGAAGGGAGAAACCACACACAATCATGCTGTGTTGGACAGAATAATGCTTCATCAAGATAAATCAACTAATGGTGGCTGATAAATGTTGTCACCATGCAATACTAATACTTTGAATTATGCAGTCTAATCTAAGCAAACACAACCAAACACAGCATCAATCAACCTTTCTGAGTAAACTTCCAAATAGGTAATCATCCTGATTTTTTGCACGCATGATCTATGTCAGTAATGTAGACAAGAAGACAAGAGTGTTAACAACACCTCATCTTCAATGATGTCCCTGAACATCACACTGCAGTCCGACCTAACAAATTCCCCACAATACCAAGTCTGGAAGCACACTTTGTGATGTAGAAAACATACTCATCAACACAAATCCTTTGTGATCCCTGTAAACTCCAAATGGTGGTTCTATCAAATGGTGGATACTTACCAAGTTAGCACAGGGGTAGCTGCCATTTTAAACCTCTTTTTTCTTTGGTTTGTAGCATAGGACACAGATGTCATAGAACAACAATCACCTACACTGATGGCAAGGCCATGATCAAGTACCAGTTAACACATAATGTAAAGGGTTAACAATATATTTATTTATAAGTAATCACACCAGAGGCAACTAAGGGAAAAGTCATACCTACACTAATCTAACCTGACTACTCATTACCCACAACTGTCCCTAACTAACCTAAGCTAAACTTACTCTACACATATAGCGAATCGATCTAAACATCAACCCCCCACCCACCATTATGAGACAGGACACATGCCGGACAACACATACTAACCTACACACATACTATACTATCCTAAACAATCATTTTTTTTTTTATTTTTTTTTCTAAACACACAGGAACCCCAACATTGACCCCCACCCACACACTTAATAATGAAAAGTAGAAAGAATAAGGACCCCCCACCCTCATCCCTAACACTAAGTAAGCTAACAACCTATACTAACCTAACACTGATCCCCCAAGCCCACTAATCATGATAAAAAGGAAAGAGGAGGGAGGGGAGGGATTAATGTAAATTGACCATATCAGTCCTAGAGGTTGGCCCTCTGGAGGGTCCGCCTGATGGACCTGACCCGCTTCTTGATATAGGCCACATCCTGGCTCAGCTTGTCCATTTTGCGTTCCAAAGCCTGGAATGCCGCAGGGTCAATTGGAGGTGCTGCTGCTGTCTGGGTCCCGGCAGAGGTGCTCTGTGTGGGTGTTGAGCCTAGCCCACTGGACTGTCCTGCAGCTCTCATCATGCTGGGTCCTGGTTGTGCTGCAGAGGCAGGCACAACTGTCCCCGCTGTGGCTGGGGCCACTTGGGGAGAACCGGTGGTTGTGGTGGTGGTGGCTGTAGTGGGCAACAATGGGCCACCCTGTGGTGAAGCCCACCATGCTCCGGAGGCCCGATCCGCCTGGTATTTTCGGGCCATCCGTCGGAATCCCGACTGCACCTGCAGGATGTGTCGGTACCTCATGGCCCGCCTCTCAAATTCATGCCTCTGTGCGGCACTCATGTTTGCAGCTGTGAAGAGAAAGGGCAACTATTTACCATAGGAACTGCATTGTGTGGAATAGCACAAGTGGTCAATCGGAAGTTACATTTACTGTAGTTGTAACAGCTCATATCACCATATAGATCATTGAAAGTCTCAGAGGAAGTACATGGGAAGCCTGCATACAAAGGTCATCTCACACATAGCATATACAATAATCTACATGATGGGTAACATCAGCCAAAACTTGTCATCATGAAAATGACAAAGGCAGCCAACAATCATGCTGCACCTCCTCCGCCTATTGCCTGGACTACATATGTCAGTGTATGTGATAACAATCACAAACCTCAAGATCTGCAATTTGTAATGGGATTCGCTAGTATAGAACTCATGTGCTATAACCGAGTGTGTACACTAGGTTCAAAACAAAGTTTCAAATGGTCACAAGTATGTGTAACATACTGGTTGCTTCAGTCCTAGGTACCCTATATCCAAACACATGCCTGTCTTTGAGGGGGGGTGGGAATAACAACCAACAATCCCAAAATAGATGCACACCCAGGAGTGTAGAGAAAGCTCAACATGTTTTTGCCTCAACACACACCACCAGTGAAGGGCTATCAACAAATTGGAGTCAGCTAAACCTTGTCCTATCCAAGGTCCACACATGTCAAAATGTACTGACCTAGGCCAACATCACATACTTCCAGTGAGGCATATTTTTCTACAGACACAGAGGAGCAAGAACACCCATGATCATGAATAGCATGCACACCTAGGCCGTTGCACTCTAGTCCCACACACTTCTAGTACAACTTGTGGAAGTACATGCTCCCAGAAGATCCAACCTACAGTGTACTCAGTACATCGGTTACTAGGGAAGCAGCAGATTTCAGACAAGCCATTTGCAGAAGCTATCTGGGAGAATGTCAGTCTGACATGCAGACTCAGTCCGAGACGAGTCCCAGTGCAACTCTTACATTAACTAGTGTATTCCACATTACTCACCCCATTTCCCATAGCGGGCCCTACAGGAATGGCCTACAGACCCAAATTCAGACAAATGGATAAGCATAGGTCAACTCAAAATGAAGTGATAACTGAAATCCCACTAATCGAACAAGACTAATGATTGGGCAGCGCATCAAACCTTGCAATGTGTTCAACACGCAGTAGTCCATCACGCATCAACAGCAAACACAAAACATACCACACATGCAACACTCACTGTAGGTGTCGGGGTCCTCAAAATGAGCCACCTCTCCCACTGTGTACGGTGCAGGTCCACCTGTAAAGCATGGAAGGAAGAATATACTCAGAATCCGTGCACTGACAAACAATTGCAAACACAATGTGATAATATGACATGAGTGATGAAACACTTTCACACATGCTCATACTGCATGGAATTATTCATGCGCAACATTTACATCAGATGAGTCTCTTGCTACAGTTACACACAGTTCTACACACATGCAGTGGCCCGGACTGTCATGTGGTGGCAAAGACGCACCTCCATTAGTATGCAGCAACAATATAGGTGTGCATTCATCTCATCATGTGCATCCAAGAGAGACATCCAAAAGCTGGTTACTTGAGGACTGCCTGACCTGTCAAACAGCCTATGTGGTCATGACACATATGTGACAGATAGGTACATGGTACAGAGGGCCAGGTACTTTGGCAATACCTCATGCTGTTACAGTTTCATACATTGATGTGTCCAAACAATGGTGATTGGCACCAAACATAGATGTTTGTACCCTAGTCCATACCTTTGGACTGCCACCCCTATTCTGATTTGGGCACAAGTGACAATAAATACCTGTCTAATATGTTAGCTGAGGGCACCTGAGTCCTTTACAAATATGGTTCATGCTCAGATCTGGCATGTAACAATTAAATGTTAAGGAGCACATTTATCACGACAAGGCATGGCACTTCCGTGAACATTTTCCCTACACACCAACCAGACACACATGTGACATATGTGTGGGCCACATTACTAACTTCAATTGACATGAAGGCAGCACTCATTTTCAGCATCATGTAGGGTTTACAAATGTCAGTCTAGCTATAGCGTCAACATATGTAGGTATGATGTTTCTACATCCATACTTCACTGGCTATTGTGACCTGTAGAGTACTGATTGCGTCATTAATGTGTCGCTTGTCTGACACAAAGGCGGCACTACATTACATTCTGCTACAAGCAACCTGTATGTGTTGAAAACATGAGCTACCTGACTGCTAGCATTTGTCATCCTTCACATAGTGCATCAATTACCCTGTATGTTTCCCTACCATTACACACAGTCAGCTACTTATCTGGCAGATTGGGTAACAATCATCACATGTCACAACACAGCTTTAAATTGTGCACATTTACATGATCTGTACTCACCAACATGGCCACCAATCCTGATTCCCAGGTGGTCCAGCAGATCTTGCTCCCTGGAGATCAGATCAGCCCAGCGGTGCTTCAATTGATGGTCATTCCGTTGGCTACCATATAGACGCACCAAGTGATGGCGCACCTTCCCCCACCGGACTTTTCGGGCCTCCGTGTGATACCCCTGTATCACCCTACCCCCAGCCTCCAGCATAAGTGGGAGGAAATCGCAAACAAGCCATATAAACCCCCCCAATTCCTCCTCACCCTTCCTGGAAAGCCGTGGCCTACCAGACATTTCAGCACTGAAAAAGGGGAAAAAGTAGTAGAAAAAAGGAAAAGGGGGAAATGGGGAAAGTTAGAGTGGGGAAATACAAAGAAAACTTAACAAAAAGAAGAGCCCAACTATCCCCTATATCACAGTACCCACAACAGACTCCCACAGACAATATATACAACACTGGTCTTGACCAATTTATACAACACAGACTCAGACAGTATTCTACAACAAGATAATGATGACAAAAGAACAAGTGAGATGGCACACTGGACACAAAAGCACTAATACACAGGACAACACTTTGCACACAGCCACACAGTCTAGAATAATCAGAGACTGCAAAGTGAAAGTGAAAGTACACCCACTGTACAGATTCTGTAAGCAGGATATCCTATTACATCACATCCTGCATAAAATGGCCGCCGTTTTTTCCCATTATGCGTCATATTTTCACGCATACAGCTTGTGCGTCATATTTTTTGACGCACAGGAGTGCAAATAATGCAGAGTCAAAATATTTTTCATAATTGGGATATAATAATAGTTTGAGGCATATTTTACAGTTCTAGAGGTGAAAATTAAGCCGCAGCAAATTATGATATCAATTTATGAAAAATATTTTTGACTCAGCATTATCTGCACTCCTGTGCGTCAAAAAATATGACGCACAAGCTGTATGCGTGAAAATATGACGCATAATGGGTCCAGCAGCCGTGTTTGGTTGTTCCCCCTCCTGTTGCAGGCCAGCATCCTCCTCTTCCTCGTCTTCAGACATGTATGGGTCTAGTTCGAGGAGGGGAATGTTCCTTTTGACACAAAAGTTGAGCAATATTGCACATGTTAGTATGATCCTACAGACCATCTCGAGGGAATATAGTAGGCTACCACCAGTGATGTCGAGGCAGCGGAACCTTGACTTGAGGATGCCGAAGGTCCGCTCGACAATGCTGCGTGTCCTCTTATGGGCGTCGTTGTATGCCCGCTCTGCAGCAGTACTCGGGTTCCCAAATGGTGTTATTAGCCATGGCTGGATGCCATATCCCTGATCAGCTGAAAGAAAAAAAACAATGGGATCATGTTGATGTAGCTTGCATTATTGAAAAAAACGTTCATGGCAGTAGTTGTCTTGTTTTGTCTGTGACTCTTTTGTGTACTGATGTGACATCCTATACTTGTAGGCTATACCATCTGCATTGTGTTTTAACCTTGGCTGAGCACGTGTTTGTCTGCTAACAGTTTGTCATCAGTATGTTTTGTGATTTTCAGTGCAGTGTGCCCTCCCTAACATTGTGACTTGTGATACAGGTGTCCTTGTGTCTTCACTTGGGGTGAGTAGATAGTTCAATGTAGAGTTTAATTTAAAAGTGTTGTTAGCACGTTCATATGAAAGTACCCTGGACATCCCATACCTTTAGACTTAGGCAGTGTATTAATGTAAAGGTCATTGTGACACTTACAATTTGCATGGTGACATTTCGGCTACCACACTCATTAATGTCTTCACATTAGGCTGTACAGTAAATTCCAATGTGTGACAGGTTCAATGGTGACTTACGAAACATGGCTAGTGATGTCAGGGCCTCAGTGTGTTCCTGTCTAGATGTTGCTGTTGTGGTGTATGTGTTGTGTGTTCTAGAGGGTTGCTGTGCAGTGTGTGAATAAGTAGGTTTTAGTGCTTACCAACAAGTAGTCCATTGCCATACCGTCCATCCTGGAAGTGTTGGTTGATGGTGCAGTGACGGAAGATGAATGAGTCATGGACACTCCCAGGATATTTAGCCACGATGTTTGTGAACATTCCTTGGTGATCAACTATGGCCTGCACGTTGATTGAATGTGTGTGCTTCCTGTTGCGGTAGAGGTGTTCAGTTGCAGCAGGTGGCACAAGGCGTACATGTGTGCAGTCGATTGCACCAAGGACGTGTGGGAAGCCACTGATTGCGTAGAACCCCTGTTTAGTTTCCTGCTGCTTCTGCAGTGTGTTAGGGAAGCAGATGTGGCGGGGTGTCAGGCGAATGATGGCATCCAGTACTTTTGGCAGAAATGCGGAGAATGATGGTTGTGATATTCCGCCAACCAGGGCACCAGTTGTTTGAAATGAGCCACTTGCCAGAATGTGAAGTACGGCAAGCAGCTTTGTTTCTGTTGGTATGGTGCGGGGTATCAGCAAAGTGGGGGCCAACTGCTGTTCAATGTTTCGCAGCAGCTGCTGAATGGCCTGCCAGTTCAACCGGTACCTCTGTATGATGTCGTGTTCCCTGAGGCCCTGAAGGGTTGTTCTTGGGTGGAATATCCTCTCCTGCCTTCTGCGCTGCCTTTGGGGTCCCTGCTGGTGTTGTGGTAGCTGCTGTTGTTGCTGCTGGGCTCTGCGTCTGCGTGCACGCTGGATAAGAATCACCTCCATGGCTCTCTGTTGCTGCTCTGCTGCTCTGCTGTTTGTTCTGTGTGCTCTGATTAAATACAGGTGTGTTTGCCCCATTTTAACGCCTGCCCTGACCCAGGCGTTAAATTTTGACGCAAATTGGGCTGTGCGACATTTTCTGGCTCCGCCTCCCGGCCGTGCCCCATTTTTGCCCGGAAGCATAAATACGACGCACTGCCGTTTGCGTCGTTTTTTGGTCGGGAACGCCTACCCTGCATATCATTAACGCAGGGCGGGTTACCGCATCCAAGAAATGACGCACACAGCGGAATTTTGTCGTCCGCGGGCTCGGGCGTCAGAGTTTAAATATGGGGCAACGTTTGCGCTGATTGTGCATCAATTTTTTTTATGCACAATCGGCGCAAACGGAGTATAAATATGCCCCTCTGTTTTGATTTTCCTGGTGAGGTGCCTGGTGATGGGAAACACCTAATAGACAGGGTGCTAAAGGGCTCTTTTGTGTTTCCGTGGCCACAATACCAAGAGGATGATCCCATCAAGAGAAAGCAACACCAGAAAGGAAGCCATGAATGTCATGACTTCAAAGAAAGCCCAGACCCATAGCGATATGTGACTACACAGACTTTTATTTTTTATTTTTCTCAAACCCATCTTCATCACCCCATCATTATTTTCTAATTTAATCCATGATCTTCTTGTTGGTTGTGTTGTGTTTGTTCTGGGCAGCCTGTTTAAGACACCTTCACTCATTATTTCCTCTGTGCCTGTAAGTTGATAAATGCTCATCTATACTACTGTTCTTTGTTCCTTGCCTCCCCCTCCTTTCTATCACTGCTGTGCAATACAACTTCCTTTTACAGCTGTAATCAAGGGTTCACAAATTCATCTGTGGAAAACAATAGAGTCATACTCTGGGAAACAAATGCTTGTCCTGCACAATGCATGAATGGAGGCTTGAAGCAGGTGGAAGAATGGTCATGGTATGGGATACAGTGCAGATAGCTTGGAAGAGGCAAATATGGATAGACTCCTGCTTACGGTTCTTCTATAGCACAATTACAAAAACAAATGTTGACCACTGAAGTCAGTACACATTAGCACCAGTTCCAAGACAAGTGGCAGGTGCATCATTTGTTTGCATAGTGGCAATAAAGAAGAATTTGCATTGCAGCACTTCAAAAACACACAAAGAACAACTAAGATACGTCTACACATAAGATAAGAGCTGGCAGCATACTTGTTGGAGGTGGCATGCTCTGGTTCACTGAAGGGAGGCCCTAGCCTGGCAGAGCCTACCGCTCCCATTAGGTGTGGGTGATTACACTCATTGTTTAAACTGCACTCACCCTTGGGTAGCTTGGCACTGAGCCGTCAGGCGTATCACAGGGGCAATATGTACAGCATTGGCACAGCACACTTGCACAACAACAAATACACTGAGCGTCACAAAAGAGACCACATGTGGTATATGTAAAGTAGATTTATATTCAACATACACATTAATTAACAAAACATGAACATTGTGTAAATTTGGGCTTAAATCACACTCAGAACTATCACTAGCAGTACTATGTCCAACTGTGTCAAGAACAATGGGCACAGTACACAACGTTCAGACCAAAAGTCTAAGTTTATGACTTTTCAGTATTCACACAGATAAGTTATGAGTAGGATCTTTCCGTCCTCACTCGGGACAGATTCCCTGCATTCGCCCCAAGTGCGGAGATTCCACACTGAATCTGGAGTTTAATCTCTGCACCCGGAGTGTACTATCCACACCCGGAGTAAAATCTCTGCCCTGAGTGTGGAGAGTCCACCCGGATAATGGACATAAAGGGTCAGATGTATCATCATCCTGTTTTGCTTTTCCTAAATAGCGATTTTTATGAAATCGCAATTTAAGAAATGCAAAATGGGATGTATGAAAATTGCGATTCGTTAATAGTGATTTCTTAAAAGTCGCAATCGCTATTACAGAATCGCAATTAGGGAATGTGATTCGGTTTAGGGAATGGGACTCCATTCATCCCTATTGGCCTTTAGGCCCATAGGTGCAAATGGTTTTGCATTTCTGAATAAGGTAATGCAAACCCCAGGGTGCTGGGGGATTAAGGCCCCTTTTGATGCACCCCAAAAAAATATTTGTGGACATGTAAAGCTACATGTCATTTTTCAAAATGCATATGTAATGCAGTTTTGAAAATTGCACATGCTTACCACCAAATTTGGGTTTGTGGTAATTGCATTTCCTAAATACCAAATTCACGTTTAGGAAATGCATGATACTTGTGAATAGGTTATCGCAAATAAGTATTCCCTATTTTTGATTACCCATTTAGGGAATCGCAAATTGCGATTCCCTGATCGGAGTCGCAATTTTAATGAATCGATATTTTTGCGATTCCTTAAAATTGCACTGGAAATTCCTTTCATAAATCATGAAAGGCGAGTTTTTATTCACAAACGGTGGAATTTTGCGATTCGCACCGTTTGCGAATGCAAAATTCTTTGATACATCTGGCCCAAAGATACTACCCGTAACTCACCTTTGTTTATGCTGAAAAGTTGTAAACTTGTACTTTTGGTCTAAACTGAGACCAAAAGTCTAAGTTTACATTTGTGAATCAGGCCCAATATTAGCAATATTTACACTGGGAAAAAATTCTACGTTCCCTCCCAGTACTCTTATGTGATGCACAAGACCCACCTCATCAATTATCCCATTTCGGTATCACACAGTGATAGGTTGCACCTCGGTTCAAAACATTAGCAGCAATGCGTATGCACAGGTAATTCCAGCACTTTTAAATAACTCTGCGGCATAGGTCGCACAGGTAAAAATCAATGTCAACCATGGTAATCTTTTGGAAGAAAAACAAAGTGTACAGCACCACCACAGTACGGTGCATTTGGTCACAGGTCGCTACTCTCACACACTCACTCCACACCACTACAGGTTTTCATGGATATCAGGCAGACTCAAATAGCATGCACTCACAAAGACTTGCTCCAAGCACCCTAATGTGCTGCACTGATATCTGACAAGTTAGTTGTCACTATACTCACAGACCTCATGGACACACACCTTCCTCCACCTTCCAACCCAATCCTTAATACCCCGCTTCCATGGGTTGGCGATGAAAGACACCTTTCACCAGGTATTAGGCCGAACGCTGCCAGAGTCACACCTATTCAAGGTCCCAGGGGAAATGTGAGGGGGCATGGGACTAGATAACGGGCTGATAAGGTGGCAGTTGACAAATGGAGGGTTGGCCCCACTCTGGAAGTTCACTCAAAGGTCTCAGCACCATTCCTTCTGGCATTGGCCCCAGTCTGCAAAGCATGGGGAGGGTCACCGTAGGACACAAGCTGTTCACAATAGTCCCCAACCAGGGCAGGCACTCCAGTATACAATTAGTTATTAATTCCACACCTCCCTGGAATGAGGCACAACATTGGGTGCGTGGTGACTGAAGTCACACCAGATGATTCTGACCACCCCCAAAAAGTTACCAATTTCCGTGCCTCCCTGGAATTTCTGTTTAGTGCGCGATGACTTGAGTCGCACCAGACAAATCTGATTACACACGAAGAGTTACCAATTCTGCACCTCCTTGGAATGAGGCACAACATCTGGTGAGTGATTACTTGAGTCGCATCAGAGAAATCTGACTATACACGAAGAGTTGCCAATTTCCGAACTTCCCTGGAATGGGGCACAACGTCTGGTGTGTAATGACTTGAGTCACACACTGAGGTGCAAGCTCAGCAGTGCCACTCGAGGTAGAATGAACCATTGCTATGGGTACGCCCCCACGTCTGGGGCCGCAATCTGTGAATCAGACACCACAAGCAATGAGGGTGAGGGCAGCGTGTTGCATGAGAAAAATGCAGTACATTCAACAAAGCGGGCTGCGCAGGGTCCTGCAACCAGTGAACCTGCTCACCACCAACAAGATGCTTACGCGTGCCATGGTCCTACGCTGAAAGGCTACACTCCTTGAATGTGGGCAGTGCTTTGCAGGCTCCACACCAGGCAATATGGTCTCCAGGCACATTACTTGGTTCTATGCTCACACCGCTGCTATCAAATGGAACCGGCAGATGATGTGGGTATTTCAGAGGTTACCGCTCTCCAGGTGTCACAGATAGAAGGCGTAGGTCTCTCGCAAGAGGTCTTTGATGTCCCTGAGTCCTCCACCAAAGAACAGGGGGCAAGCCAACAAGCCCTTGAAGAGCACACTTCAGAGTGTCACACAGCAGCAGGCAGTCTGACCAGGCCAGCCACGATTTAGGAAGAGGGCATGGTCCCTCCCCAGGGTAGAAATTATTCCTGGTGCACAACAGAATGCTCTGACAGTGTGCACGAGGCCATCTGGTAACTCCAGTCCTGAGTCTTGGGAATCATATCTCTAGTTTGCTCCAGTGTGGCACCAGTAGTTATACAGTATTGCGCCTTTGAAGTTGGGGGAGAAAGAATGGGTTCCCCTTTGAACCACAGATGTCTCCCCTAATTTTCAGCCCTCTCTGCCATGGGACTGTGGAAGGCAGATCCTAATCTTTAGTGGGGCCATGATCTGACTCCAAGAGACTGGATGAAGGACAGCTGCCTCAATCTCAACTCAGATACGACAGAGATCCTCATCCTGGGCCCCATCCCTACTGCCTGGGACAACTCCAGGTGGCCCACTGCACTGGAAACTGCCCCATCTCCCACCAACCACTCAAGCAACCTCTGCATCATTCTTGGATCTCAGTGTCTGAGTCAATGCTATCTCATCCTCGTGCTTCCACACACTGCTCCTGCTCCAGAAGATTTTCAAGTGAATCCACATCTACACGAGAAGAATAGTCACCCATGCACTTGCCAACAGAAAAGTAACTAGGGCATCACACTCAATGCCAGCATTAACAAGAAACTCCAAACTAGACTCCAGAAAATACAGAAGGCGGTGGCAAGACTCTTTCTGGACATCGCCCGCCACTGCCACATCTCTGCCCACCTGAGAGACATTGACTCCCCCTAAAGAAATGCATCACTTTCAAACTCTTGACAGCCACTTAAAAGGCCCTACACAACATCGGACCTGCCTACCTCACCCACTGCCTCTCATTCTACATACCCCCCAGGCAACTCCGCTCTGGTCAAGTGGCCCTCACCGCCAACCCTAGGATCTGGAATAACACAGCTGGAGGAAGATTCTTCTCATACCTCGCTGCACAGACCTGGAAACACGCTATAGCTACACTTCAGGTAGTCCCCCTTGCTGGCTCAGTTCAAGAAGGACCTCAAGACCTGGGTCTTTGACTGACCCACGTCCCCCCCACCAGCCATGCTATACAATATCTGATGGATTGAAGAGGCAAAGTGTCAAAACCTTTTACTCCAATCTATCCAGCCAGCCCCACAAATGGCAGAGGTATTCATTCCAGTTGTGTGCCCAAGTTTTATTGCTGTTGTTAGGAAATGCACAGATGTTCCCCCCACCTCCAGTATGGACTTGAGTGGAAATAAAAGAATTAAAAGGCACACAAAGCATTTCAGGGCAGAGAAATGCCCATTGCTCAATGTGAAATTTCTCAATGATTATTCACAAAACCACCTTTACCATAGAAAGAGGTTTGTCACAATGAATCCAATGATAGTAAACATTATGAGGCTGTTCCACCCCAATCCACTATTGCAGTTAACCTATGGGCAGAGCAGCTATCATATGTAGTGAAAAAAACACATGGGTATTCTTCACTGCCTGGATGTATATGCTGTTGTGCACATACAAGCATGCATTGGAAGGCTGGACACATATTTTAGAGCACCATGGGTGCAAGTGCGCACACACAGGCCTGCTATGACAGGCTGAATAAATGCTTAAAACACTAGTGGGCATGCGTGCACACACTGGCCAGTGCCACTTCCTAACATGTAGAAACGCAAGTGTGCACTTTCACACTGTGCTTACAGTAGGGAAGTGCCCAAGGTCCTAAGACCACTCAGGGAGAATCAGCAAAACCTACTAGAAAAAGCAACAATGTTTCGGGAAATACTAACTCAGCGTGTCAGGTATAACAATACTTCTTTGTATAAAGCATGTCAAAAAGCAATGAATGGAATGCTGGCATTGATCTCAGCCACTGGTAATTACTTTGGGCTGCATCCCAATCCACCATTATTTTGCACACCATGCATCCTCAGTTTGCACCCAGCCATATGCTAATCAGTCTTGACCCTACTCCAGTGGGAACAGTCCAACCCGAACCACTAAGCCAGGTTTTCCCTGAACTGAAACACGTGTAACCCAGGTGTAGTTTCCCCCTGGTTAGGACTCAGCAGCCAGCTATAGCTTGGTTCCAGTGGCACAGTGTGCACAAGACCCATGTTTGGGGATACCCGTCTGACTTAGGGTGACACACTAAAGTACACAAAAAAGTGATGGATGGACTGCTTCAATTAAACTCAGCCACTAGTAGTTACTTGGGGCTGCATCCCAATTCAGAGTTATTTTGCACACATGCCACCTCAGTTTGTACTCAACCATATGCAGTGAGTGTTGTGATCCTTCAATCAAATACCCATGCTTAAGTATTGCCAATAAAGACAATAGAGATGTACACAACACCTTAAACTATGGAAATCAGCACCATCACCAGAATACTTTCATCAAGCTGATATAGCTAGATACCTAATCACTGTGTCCATCTTCACCAAATCAACAGCATCAAAAGTAGCTAAAATCTAAAAACACTCACTTTATGACTGAGGAGCCATAACTAGGATGAAAGCCATCTTGGGTTGCTTGTCTTCTGGGCAGAGGGGATCTGGCTTGGCAGTTCATCCTGGATTGTCCATACTACAGCAAATCCATGGCTGATTTGCATGTGTCTAGGTTTGATCTGAGGTGGCATGATAGGCAAAAAGTGATGGGCTGGGATGCAGTATTGAGTAATTAACAGTAGCTAAGATTTATTCAAGCATTCCATCCATCACTTTTTTTTTTTATGTCAATGCCAGGCACTGACATAAAGTTTTGTGACACCCCAAACCAACCCTAGCGCAACATTCCATTACATATTTCACAATGATAAAGTACAATTAATGCAGGACCTATGTAATTCAGTAAGCCATATATAGTGATGCAATATTTGATTGTACTATGTTTTGCATGAAGAATGCAGGTCAACAGCTACACCAATCAGAACCCTAGACCAATTATATCTTTCAATCATTAGCATATACATTATCATCTTGTCTCTCAGTGTACAACGACTAGGCAGAAAGTGTGAGGTAAATATATCTATATTCATCTACTGATTCCAAACATGCCAAACATGCCAATGCTACTCCTTTCGGGAACAGAAATTGCCACTAAAAGGTATATCAGGGAATTTCCAATGCTAACCTATATGAGAAGCAGCCCTCACAGTAGTAAAAAACAAAATAGGCAGTTTGTTACTATCAGGACATTTAAAACATAAAGGTCCCACCTTTTGCATACATAGCACCCTGCCCTATGGGCTACCTAGGGCCTACCTTAGGGTGATGTATATGTAATAAAAGGGGAGGTTAATGCCTGCCAAGTAGTTCTAAATGGCAGGTGGAAATTGTAGGGACACTGCACACACAGGCCTTGCAATGGCAGGCCTGTACATGTTTAAGGGTCTACTTATGTGGGTGGTGTAAGCAGTGCTGCAGGTCCACTGGAAGCATTTAATGTACTTGCCCTGGGCACATGTAGTGCACTTTACTAGCGACTTATAAGTAAATTAAATATGCAAATTGGCTATGAGCCAATTTTCTCGTGTTTTAAGGAGAGAAAGTCCAAACACTTTCGCAGTAGTAAAGTGCACAAAGTCCTGAATCCAACAAAAACTATGTCAGAAAAAGAGGAGGAGAAAGGCAAAATGTCTGGGGATGACCCTGCAGAAAGGGCCATTTCAAACACTGCTTAACACCATGGGCTTATAAAATATACACACTGTTTTCATTACATTTAAATTCCTTTTTAAACTTCTGTTCCCAGATCTGATAAGTTGGTACATATAGATCAAATAAATTAGCTTCTATTTACATTCCTATACCACTGGCCAATTATAAGTAATCTCTTTTGTCTGAAAAACATTTTTCATTCAAACATTAAGAAAACATTTTCTAGATTACTTTGTTCCCGTGTTATCCCCTCTCAGCACATAGCCGTAAGAAAATTAATGCTTCAACGTGTCCATGTTTTCAAGTGTCAGCATAGCAGTGCTAACCCGACGACACCTGGTGTGCCCAAGGGTGCTGACTTACACAGACAAATACAGTTTTCTCAAATTTTCTGACAGATTTATGGCTCTGTACATAAACGGCCCGCTGCGCAAGACTTGAACATGTAAGAAAAGTGCATAAACAAAGCCGCAAAAAGGCACACATCTTGACTGATGTAATGCATTATTAATTCAGGGGAGTTCGACCTTTCCAACTCAGTTACTATTTCTGAAAAAGCACATTTACACAGTGCCCTGTGTTTAATTGAAGTGTATCCTTTCTTAATGAATTGTTAACCTGACCAGCATTGTGCGCCGTATTTACACTCCCGGGCAAAATTCACGCCCGGGAGTGGGCGGGTCAAAAAAAATGACGTACGGCCGCTTTTGCGCCGTTTATTAGCGCCTGGTCAGGGCAGGCGTTAAGGGACCTGTGGGCTCGGAAGGAGCCCAGAGGTGCCCTCCCATGCCCCCAGGGACCCCCCCTGTCACCCTTGCTCACCCCAGGAGGACGCCCACGATGGAGGGACCCATCCCAGGGACATTAAGGTAAGTTCAGGTAAGTGGTTTAAAAAAAAAAAAATTGTGGCATAGGGGGGCCTGATTTGTGCCCCCCTACATGCCACTATGCCCAATGACCATGCCCAGGGGACAGAAGTCCCCTGGGCATGGCCATTGGGCAAGGGGACATGACTCCTGTCTTTGCTAAGACAGGAGTCATTTCTATGGGGGTTGGGAGTCGAAAAAAATGGCGCAAATCGGGTTGAGGCGAAAAATTTGCCTCAGCCTGACTTGCCCCATTTTTTGGCGCCCAAGCTCCATATCCCCCTACGCCGGCGCTGCCTGGTGTACGTCGTTTTTTTCCACGCACACCAGGCAGCGCCGGCGGCTAACGCCGGCTAACGTCATTGAATAAATACGGCGCCCGCATGGCGCTTCAGAATGGCGTTAGCCGGCGCTAATTTTTTTGACGCAAAACTGCGTTAGCGCAGTTTTGCTTCAAAAAGTATAAATATGGTCCCTAATTTCTACTTGGCTGGTCCTGTCAAGCAGCTGGTGCAGTAGAGGCCATTATCTTCACCTGTCTGAGGGAAGATCGCCCACCCCATATCAACAGAGATCCTTTTGCCAAAAGTGTGTCCCTTGGCTTGGTGGATGCACTTTCTACAAAATTTAATGCCAGTCAGGCAGTGATGTTGTGGCAATCCTCTCAGCATTCTGTTTTTCATGAACAACCTCCCAGTGCGATTTTGGCAAAACTGAATGCTGCCATGTCCTATTGTATGGTGGCCTAGTCTTTATTCTTTTTATACTTTTCATAAACAAACCACCAAAATTGAGTTCGTTTCTGAAAAGAGATGGAGACCTTCTTCTACGTGGAGCTTATTTTTGATTTTCTCTCATGGTGTTCACTAGTTGGTCAGAGAATATCTGCCTCAGGAGGACTGTCCTAAATAGGGCCGTTCTCCTGATGCACTAAAAGTTGCATCCCAGTGGTGGAGGGGCCTCCCACGAAGATTGTATATTGGTGGAGCTGGAGGAGCCTCCACTGTTTTGCATTAACTAGTTCTCTGAACTTCAATTACAAGTTGGATTTCGTAGGTGTGGCAACACTGGACCCGATTTTATCAGCCAGAAATTCTGTCCGACCTTCTATCAATGGGCACGTAAGCATGCTCTCTCCTGCGAGAACACATCCTCTCCTTCCCTCCCCTGCACTTTTCCTGACCCAGCCATCCCACATTGGCAGGGTGACAGATATTTTTGCCATCTGCTTCTTGCAGGAGGTATATATTTCCATTAAACTCCAAAGAATTGGGAATTCTGTGCAGAATTCTGCTATTTAAATCTTGGTTTGCATAGTTATTCCCCATTCTGGAGGATTTAAATCACAATAGAAAGAATTATTGGTGAAGATTCCGGCCAGTAATAGAACCCACCCAAAATATCTACACATAATTCCTCCTAACTCATAATCAGGCTCTAAATAAGGTGTATTACCCGCCTAATTGGTGAACTGGAGCTCTGTCAATTTATGGCAGTTCTCCTGTGCTGTCAAAAATAAAACAGTCTCGAAATGACAGTCTTTCTGTTTCTAGAGAGGGATTTCACTTTTTGAGCATAATCGTTTGATTTTGTTATATTTCCCTAAAATAAATTGTGACAAAAGTGTAGTGCGTTTTCTGCGGTGTCTGATCATAACACTACAGAAATGGGAACAGCTTATGAATCTGGATCATTTATGTTGCAGATTTGTTAATTTGTTGCCAATGAAACAGGAAGTGCTCTTAAAATGGGAGGAGAGATAAAGGGCTCTTCAACCCCTCACTCAGTGCTGTAAAGCTTCCGTTTTCCAGTGCTGTCACAATTATCCCTCTTGCTCAGGGGCGTTGTGACCCTACTATTGAATATTTCTAGTGTTCCTACCTATGGAGGGGTGTCGCCTTTTCTTAGAAGATGTATATTTAATCATTAGTCTGTCTACTTGATCTGTTTCCTCACTAATTTTCGAGATAATGATGGGCAGATTTTACTCGGGTAAAAGCATACATACATTGCATACAAATGTGTACATTTATTAACTATCAACAATCACAAAGGATCTGTGTGCGAAATGGCATGCACATAGGCATACGCGATCAACCCATATTTGCAAACCAAGAGTTGATTGGTGGATGCCAGAAAGCATGACCATACATTTACAACTGCTTGCATAGGTTCAACAAAGTGCACCACAGCTCTGTGAGTTCCAAGTGGGAAAGTGGGAAATCCCCACACCTAGCCACAATCTAAGATATCTGAAAGCAGTAACAATTTAAATCTCATTAAAACAAATTCCCAAATCCCTGCAATCTTCCGCTTGTGTCTTACATAACTCTGAAGCCAGAAAGTCTGAAGACCACGGAAGATACATATCACCCCTCTCAGGAGGAAGATAAACATAGGGGCAGATTTAAGAGCCCCTAGCACCACGTTAGTCCGCCATAGTGTAATTTGTTTCATGCTAAGGCAGCGCTAAAGTGGTAGTTCCCCATGCCATATTTACAGTGGTGCGATGCATGCATTTCGCCACTTTGTAAACCCTTGCTCCAAATTATGCCTGCAATGGGCATAATGTATGCAAGGTGGGCGTTTTCCTGTTAAGGGGGGCTGAAAAAAATGGCATAAGGAAATCTAAGATATTTCCTTGCGCCATTTTTCCAATCACTTTAAACACCTGCTCAGAGAAGGTGTTAAAATGGGTTTTCCATTAATTATGATGGGTCCCTATGTGCTCTGCAGGAGTAGTGCCAAACTTTTGGCACTACTCCTGCAGAGTACATCAATAGCGTAAAAAAAATGATGTTATTGCCCCCTACCGTGCATCATGGTGCACCGTATTTTAACCACACATGGTGGCAGTAGGGTAGTGCTAAGGGACACAAGGAAAGTGGCGCTGCACTGAGTGCAGCGTCACTTTTCTCAAATCTGCCCCTAACTCTTTAGGTGTTGCCTTTCCTGCGATGGCATCTGGACTGTTCACAGTGACTGGAAAGATGGCATGTAAAATGTTGTTGGAGAAGAATGTTTAGCTGCATGTCGTGTATTGTACACAGCCATCTAATTGTTCTTCTCAAAGCTCCTCACTAAAACACCAGCATGCACAATATTTGTCTGATGCACCCTTATATTACGTTTCTACACAATGTCTAATGTCAACGTGGCCCTCCCACAACTCACACACTAGGATATTTAACCACTTATCCTGTAAAAGCCTTAGGTACACATTTCACAGACTCCCCTTTTCATAAAGGTGAAGTTAAAAATGCATCCCAACTGATCACATTCAACAGCATTAGAAAAGCTGGTCTAAGATACCGCTTTCAAATCTTTTTGAAGTGGAGAAAAACAGAAACAAATTCATCATAACTTAAACATCCCCCAAACTACAGTTGCACAGAACAGAACGGTTCACGCCCGTTCCAGTTCACTGTACTGGTTTCCAGGTGCAAGATATTAAACCTGAAGACGTTCTTAAGGATCTCAATTCACGTGAGAGGATCTGGCTAATACGTTCTCTTTCTAAAAAGGACATTTGTGCACGCTCTAGGAATAATTGGATGAAAGACATGATGCTAATTGATGAATATGTTTGGGTTGTTGATTCTGCTAACATATACTTAAAATAACTGCCAGAAAGTTAGTTATTATTTTGAAAGGGGCTGCCCTTACCAGACCAGTCTTGATACTTAACAACACAATTCTAAAAAAAACTTATTTCAGTAAGAAATGGGCTCCTGATTCAAACCCAAGCACAACGGTTGTGTACACCCCACACACAAAAGTCCATCGTGTAATTACATCACTTACCAAAGCCAAGTGTCATTATTGGTTGTATGTTAGAATATCTCTGGTGGCTCTAAGCCTGGCACCCCCCTCCTGCAAGGAGCATGTCCCGGGCATGAAGGAGTAGGACAGATAACCCACCAACAAACCTTATTATCACAAAGCTTTTCCTTCAGGGGTCTAAAGAGTCATAATCTTATTGAACCTAGTCTGTGTGCATTGTGTGGTCTTGGGGACTTGCCCTGGTCTACCACGTGGATGGACGTGGTTGAGCAAATAAAAAAGTCTTGCAAAATCTTAATTCTGCATTGTCTCCAGTATCCCTAAACCCTCATTCGAGAACAAATCTTGCAAAATCTTCATTCTGGATGAAGTCCCCTGTATCAATAAACCCTAAATTAGAGAACAGTGATGCACAAGAATGAAAAAGGCTGTCTGATAAATAGGTGCCATGCATCCCAGTTGAATGCTGCAACTGGGAGTGGTGTTTAAATAGCTTGAGAACTGCAACACTATACAAATATTCAAGGAGTTTTAAATGTATCTACACAACCTGTAAAGACTTTTTCTTCTTTGCAACACTCAGTGTTCTTGCAATGGCAAGAAAAAGAAAGTTCACCACTCTATGTATGGCACGAGATTCAGAAGTAGTTGAGTAGGATGATCTTGCTGAGGATGATGTTTTGATTAATTGGTGTGTGAAAGTGAGTTAATATTTGGTGGAATTACTCACCATAAACTAGTAATAGTAACACAATCACTAAAAAGATCCAGTCAAGTCTCAGTAAGTTAATCCTTGCTCGACCCTTGGTAGTTTGGCAAACAAGCAGTCAGGCTTAACTTTGAAGATAGACATGATTCACCCATGTCTATCTCCTACGTCAAGCTTTTCTCATGATGACGAGTCCTCGAGTTCCTCGGATCTGGAGTTTGATTTGATGACAGCAGCCCGCTGTAGCAGGATGCCTCAGTGAGCTTCTGGAAGTCTTTGTCCACGACGCCAATGGTGAGGGGATCTGGAGCTTTCATTGGGACAAACCAGGGCAGTTAGGCCTCTTCACAAGTTGACGGCAACTTGACTTTCGCAGAAAGTTTTCAAACTTTGAATTCTTGTTGTTTCTGATTTTCGTTTTGGAACATAAGTGTCCTCTAGATCAGGCCAAGGATTCAGAGACTCTGGATTGCCTCCTAGGGGCTAGGACTCATTTTCCCGCAATGCCCCTGCACAGTCTACTGGTCAGCTGGAGGGTATCTCTCTTTGGCATTGCAAGTGACTGCTTCCAGCTCTGCTGTATCTGTTGCTGATCAGGGAGTCCATTTCTTTATCTTTGAGTCAGGCACAGTCCTTTCTTGATGGGGCCTTGTGAGTGCAGCGGTCTTTCAGAGTGCAGGGCTTCTATGGCGCAGTCCAGGGAATCAGCAGGATAGTCCATCTTCTCTTGTCTCAGGCAGTGCTTTGAAGACTCCTGCAGTTATGCCACATTTATCCACATTTCTGGGCTAGCAGGAGGGAGGGGCATCCCAAACAATGGGAAAAAGATGTCTGCCCCCGCTATGACCACTTCTGGGAAAGTGTAGCTTATTTTTGACCCAGAATGGGTCAAAATTGAGAAATTATTTTCTTGGTGTATGTGTCTGTGTAACCCAACCCACAGGTGTGGCTAACAACTGACTATACTCCTAGTCCCTCTCCTAATCTATTTAGAGGGACTCCCATCTGACCAGAGCTAAGGGAAGTGGACTGGCCTGGGTTCTGTGACTTTTGGTTTCTGCGCAGGTCAAGCTTAGCTACACAGCCCCCTTTCCCTCTTTGGCTTCCCCAGAAAGAAACTCTCCTCCCACCAAATAGCTGTATTATTGCAGTAAGGCCAATGAGATATAAAAAGTTTGAAATTGTCAGATCCCCGAATCTCGAGAGACCCTATAGACCTTGAGAATCTCTTTGATTGGTCAATGTAGCACCCTAATCAAAAAAATCATTAGCCATCCTACTGAGAGAGCATAGCTTATGTAATCTATATTAACATAAAATGTTTTTGAATTAAGGTGTGATGATGCCGCATAGAAACTGTAGTAATAGCAATTTTGCTTAAACGTGCACTTGAATTGTGACCACGATGAGTGGCCACCAATGTATACGCAAACTAATAATGATGACCAAATGTTTATGTTACGTTTAAATGAGCTTATATTAACATTTGCGTTATTAAATCTGTATTGAAAACCCCATAGGCCTTAAGTTAGCATGAGCTGGAGTTTAGCCGCCTGGCTCTCATATTAAATGCATTTTTCTATTTTCCAGTGTGCTGACTCACTAGGGGCCATGACCCCATTCGTTCTTTTCCTTCAAACTTGGACGATTAATGTAACCATGTAGATCTGTTTCTCACCCACTCCCATCGTCTTTAAAACTAGAATGTTATAAATAAATTGAAACAGTGTAGATTAATGTAATGTACAAGGTCATTCAAACCGAGGAAGACAATGAAACCGCTGACCAAAAGATGTGCAAAGAATTACAAGGGAATGAAGTCACCGGATGTGCCACCTCTGAAGATGTCAATTATGAAGACCAATCAAAAACTTGTAAATCAATATGGGGTGAAGATTAGGATTACCTAATGTCTAATTTGATAGGTTGAAGATAGTGGGGTATAGTAAATGTCCAATAGAATTTTAGGGGAATGTACTACGAAAAAGGGATAAAAACCTATGTCACAGAGAGGTCAAGAGAGGTGAGTTAGGGAATGCTATTGATTATATCCAGAAACTCTGTCACTCTGTTTGGTGACTTGAGATTTTATTAAAACCATCCTTTCCCTTAGACTGCCCATTTACACTTTTCCTCCTTATGAGGGAAGTGGCCCTTTTGTCCCAGAGCTGAGTTCTGACTAATGGCGATCTGACTGATGTCCTGAAGACGAAGACTGAACCTGTGCGCTGACCTAAACTTTGGAGGGTAATTATGACAATGCATTTGTAATTTGTCTGTTTGCTTTTCCTTTCTAGGTACCAACTGCTTACTTTTGACAGAGACCTTAGCTAAATGTTTTCCAAATTGGTGTTCTAAATTGTTTTGCATGAAGCCTAACATGCTAATGCTAATCAGTGGTTAGGACAGGTGTTCACCTAAACTGATGCAAATAGACAAACGACCGAGACTATGCTTTGTTGAACTGACGCAATATTGACATTCTGCTAAACTTGATCTATATTCACGCCGTGTTATATTCTACTGTTTGTGATTCTCGCCTTAATGAAATCTTATCAAAGTTGCCATATTGTGACTATGCTGTTATGTTTCTTGGTGTTGAGATTAACGCATATGTTTCTAGATTGTAATTAATAGGGAATAAAATTCATAAAATTCTACTAAACTGGTGTGGTTATTCATGGCTGAAAGGTCATGGTAGCGTTTTGAAATTGATTAATGACTTTGACTAAAGTGAAATGCATTGTTGTGATAAATATTGATGACATTATTGATGTATTGATTGAAATATTGATTAGTTATCTCGTCCTACGGTGTCTCTCAACTGGGTCAAAAGATTCATTGGCCTAAAACGAGTCCTGATGTGAAATAAATTATCATAAAGGGACGCGTTAGCAGTTCTGGTAGCAGAGCGACGGTTTTGGCCCTTTGGGGCCCTAGGACAGAGAATCATTGTTAAAAAAAAATTCTGAGATAATGCAAATTGGAGGTATGATGTGTTTCTAAATTCACCATGACTTTCCCGGGATCTCGAAGCCTGCCTAAGTGAGTTGGGAATGTTCTTGGGGTCATAGCGTGTGTGGTATAGGGTTTTGCGCTTGCTTAGCTTATGCCTTTTTGCAGGTGAATTGTAAAGTTTGTGTGTATTTAGACCAGGTAAATGTTGTTTTAGCAGGAGTGGGCGTACTCCGCAGTATGAGATTAGGGAAGTCGGCGTACTTCATATGAGTGTGGCGCTTTTTGCTCAAAAATTATCCACGTGGTTGGTTGTTCATGTACAGACCCGTCGTGGTCTAAGACTCCGGAGTATATTGACAAGTGTAGGAGACACTTTGGTTTATGTTGTAATCTGTGCGGTTGAATAAGTCAATGGGGCGTGGTTGACGAGTCGAGTTTGAGTCGAAATGTATGTGTGAAACCTTCGATGGAGATTTGGCAAGTTCTAAAGTGCACTAGGACGAACCATTGACAAGTCGAGAGTAGGATTTGCGGGTCAAATTCTGCTTGCGTATGTGGGAATTGAGAAGGAGAGAGTAGCGGCCGAGGCTTCAAGTGAAATCTCTGTAAAATTCTGAAGCAAATGTGTTACCCTTCCTGTAGTAAAGCAGCAGATTTGTGTTGCTGTTAAGGTGCTCGAAGTAATTTTGCATGAGTATTGTGTGAATCCAGTGAGGGGCGGACGAGCTGCAAGACTTTGTCAGCTGCAGTGTGTGAGTGTGAAGTCAGTGGTGACGCGCTGACATAGGTCAGTTGTCGAGAGGGGTCGCGCACGGATTGGCTGCCGTCTGTGAGAGGCAATAGGTTGAGAAAGGTGGGTGAAGAGTGTCCTGGGAACTAAGTCACTTTCTGATTAAATACAAATAAGAGAAAACGCAAAATGAATTTTGTCAAGGCTTTTAAGAGTGTTCTGAAAGGAGATACATACATTATGGCGAGTGAAGGGGAGCCTACACCACCTGAGGGTACTCAAGCTTACATAGTTATGGAGGAAAAAGGTGTCGCGCCTTGTTTATGAATGAAACAGTGGCGCAAATTAACAGAGAAAGAGGGATGTTTAGCGTTCCCAGAACATGGGACGTTCAATACGAAGGTGCTAGAGAATCTAAGGTGGATGTTAAGTACACAAAAACCACCTCCGAGGCCAGCTCAGTATGAGGCTTTAGCGATTTGAGATTTAATGGCCCTTAAACATAAACAAGAGAAATTCCAAAGAAGAATAAAAAGAGCAGAAAGACTTATGCAGAAGCTAGGTGGGATAATGAGAACAAAATGTGGAGACGGGGAATAGTTGATGGATTGAAATTGTTCCCAGCAATAACACAGGGAGAAGAGACGCAGGGAAAGAAAGCCACCTGTAAAACAGACAAGGACTCTAGTAAGCCTAAGGAAACTAAGAGACCCTGGAAAGAAGAAGACGATTCAGACGATGAAGAATTCATGGATCGTATATTACATGATCGCCCGCCACCTTATGCGGCAAGCGACAATGTCCCGAGCACTAGTACGGATCCTGGGAACCAGACGCAGGAGAAGGGAGTTACTGATACAGCACAGACTAGTGGTACGGGTTTGATACAGAATGGTGTCAGTGTACCCACTGCGCCAGACATACAGACACAGTTGCAACCTCCACCACAGATACAGAGAATCTATCCAGACGTCCCAGTACTAGAGACTACTACAAATCTGATAGTGCCGCCAGACCCGATATATACAAAATCGAGGTTAGTGCAGATTGAGTCAACTCCGCAATTGCTGCCCCAGCCACTGCCACAACTGATACCGGGATATAACCCAGTAGCGGGTCCTCCGTTAATTCCTGCCCCAGCTTCAGAGAATCAGACTTTTGGAGTCGCTGCTCCACGAAGTTTCGGACCGAGTCAAACACCTGCCGCAATATCATTGCCAATTACTGTTGGTCCACCGGTACCATTGTATGCACAAGGTAAGCCTGGTGTATGTGATCATAGAGTAATGGCCAAAGATGTGTTAAGAGGAGGGTCCATGGGAACCCCTCAGTTATTGGCCCCAGGAGAACAAGCGTTTGAAAAACCAGGGTCTTTGATAGACCTTAGTCCAGCTGAAGCACCCTTTGAGGCAATAAGACAGGCAGGGCTAGGGGTGTTAACCCCACAGACAATAAGTATGAATGCTTTACAATCGCCGATGATGCATGCACGGAACATTTCACTGCAAGGTTTTACAGTGCAACAGTTGAATGAGTGGTTAGAAAAGACCTATGCTTTGCAAAAGACTACAGTGACTGCAATAGAACCGGAAAGGAAAGGGAAAGATGAGTACCTGAATTTTGTGAGACTGGGGGTGGAAGCTGCTGAACTAGTTGACGGAACAATGGGAGTACACAGATTAGAGTCATACACAGAAGCAGAATTAAGATATCTGTGTCCTAAGATTACTAAAGAGGTAGGCAAGGTACATCAGAGATTAGCAAACCTGGCAGACAAGTACAACATCGATATTGAGAACACTAAACATTTGAAAAGAAGTTACCGGTTAGACTTTGATTCAAAAGACTTTGAGCATATGAGATCTGCCAGAATGAAAGCGCATTTAAAAGAAATACTGCAGAGTGCGCAGATTTGGGGAGCGTTAGAAAAGTGGGAAGGCAGATGGGCAAAGAAAAGAGATAAGGAGAAAGGTGACAGTCCGGGGTCGGGTCAAGCTAAAGCTTCACCCGATACGGAATCAGTAAAAATACTACCCATGAGAGAAACAGCTGGTGGAGTTTTAATTCATGTGCCGTGGTCCAGAGGAGACATCCTATCTTTTACAAATGATTATCCCAGGTTGAGGGAGAAACCGATCGAGTGGTATCAACAAACAAATAGGTTTATGAAGCTTGCAAAGTGTCTCTGGGAAGACTTAAATACTTTGTTTGAGATCATTGTTCTGCCTGATTTGTGGCTCGATTGCAAAAGAGGGATAGACTTGCCGACGAAGGAGCTGGCAAGGGATAAGGTGACCAGAGCTCCCTCTGAAGAGGTAATGAAGTATTATCATAAGGTGATTGAATTCTTGAAGCAGAAAGTATCTCCGAAGGTGACTGATTGGCAGAAAATCAACCGGACCTCGCATGAGGTTAAAGAATCAATTCATGCTTAAAATGAGAGGTTGTTAAAGGCATTCAAACATTATAGTGGTACTGAAACCATTGAGCCGAAAGACATGAACCATCTCGTGTTCAGATTTGTTGAAGGGCTGAGACCAGAGGTTAGCCAGATGATTAAGAATCATTTGATTTGTTGGCAAGCAAAGCCGATTGATGAGGTGTTGCAGTATGCGAAATACTGTACTGACGAAATTGAGCTGAAGCAGAAAAAGTTAAAAGAGAAAGTGATGGTGATGCAGATAAGGGCTGCACAAGCAGGAATACAGGGAAATGGAGGTCTACAGCAGCAACCGCAAGTGAATGGTGTGTTTCAGGCACAACCGAGAGGTCGAGGTCGAGGTTTTGTGAATCGTGGT
This sequence comes from Pleurodeles waltl, assembly GCF_031143425.1. Taxonomy (NCBI): domain Eukaryota; kingdom Metazoa; phylum Chordata; class Amphibia; order Caudata; family Salamandridae; genus Pleurodeles; species Pleurodeles waltl. The sequence continues at coordinate 791,615,819 of NC_090439.1, read as the reverse complement.
CCAGACTTGAATACTGTTGTGGTTCAAAATTATGTACAAGGGATGAGAAGGATGTCACCATGTCACGCGTGCGGGGGCGTGGGGCATTGGAAGCGGGAATGCCCGAATGTGGTGCAGGATGGTGTCATTCAACAAAGCACTAATGTCGGTGCATTGCAAAATGTGAGAGGTCCAAAATTGAGAAATCAAAATTCAAACTTCCAAAATAACATGGTTCAGATGCAAGGGTTACAGCCCATGCAGCAAATGCCGCGCGTTCAACCAGCGCAGATGCAGCAAGTACAGCAGCAGGTTCCCATGGTACCTAGACAGCAAATGCAATTACCAATGGCTCCGATGAGAGAGCAACAGGTGATGCTTCCTCAGCAGGTCACGGGTCAGGTGATGAGTCAAAATAACACAGTACAGCAATTCCCATTGCGTGGTGAAGATGGAATGAATGAGGAGTGGTCGGATGACAGCTAAGATAGTGAAGAGTGCAGGCGTGCAGCGACCCTAAAGGTAGATCAAAGGGGACCCTAAGTAGAGGGAAAGGTAATGGGTCACAAAGTTTCATTCCTGGTCGATACTGGAGCTACACGCTCTACAGTCAGAAGTGCAATGGTTCCGAAATTACCACTTTCGAGGCGTACCATAAGGGTGGTTGGAGTAGCAAACCAGTACCTGACAAATCCGATTACAGATCCAGTGCAGGTTGAGATCGGCAACTTCCAGGGACTGCAAAAATTTGTAGTCTGCGATTCGAGTCCGGTATCCCTACTGGGAAGAGACTTACTGTGCAAGACAAAATGTTCAATTAACTGTTCCAATGATGGAATCAAAGTGCAGACAAACAGTGATGATGAAGGGGATGATGGTCAGTTCTCAGAGTTAGAGACAGGAACTACGAATGAAGATTACCCCTTGATTACATTGTTCCCGATGCTTACAGTGATCGACTTACCTGCCGAGTTAAAAGGGACAGTGACCGAAAAAGTGTGGGATTTGACAGGAAAAGAAGTGGGACTGATAAAAGGAGTAGAGCCAGTTAAAGTACAAGTGAAGCCAAATGCAGTGTTACCCCAGGTGCCACAGTATCACATAGCACAGGATGTTCTTATTCAAGTGTCACAGATAATTGCAGATTTTGTGAAACAGGGAGTCCTGAAAGACGTGTTGAGCAGCCCATGTAATTCACCGATAATGGGTCTGAAAAAGCCCTGTGGGAAGGTTGTGGTAAAATGTTTCCCCATAGTACCCAATCCAGCAGTGATTATGTTTCAGGTCCCGTGTGATTCTGAATGGTTCACCGTTGTAGACCTGTCACAAGCTTTCTTATTTCGATACCTCTTCACGAGGACAGCCAGTTTTTATTCAGTTTCAAATTCCTGGATAAGGTGTAAAGTTGGTGCAGAATTCCTCAAGGGTTTTCTGAGTCACCGTCCATCTTCAATCAGATATTGAAAAAGGACTTAGAATCCTTAGTATTGCCCTTTAACTCGACTCTAGTGCAGTACATTGATGACTTGCTGATTGCATCCAGGACAAGGGATGACTGCAAATATGATACAATTGTTTTACTGAATCATTTGGGAAAGAATGGACATAAAGTGTCACCCAAGAAGCTGCAGTACTGCCAGAAAGAAGTGAAGTACTTAGGACACTTAATTGAAAGAGGGTCTAGGAGAATATCGAAAGAAAGAATAACAGCCATTTTGCAAATGAACCCCCCAACAACGAAGAGAGATGTTAAGATGTTTTTGGGAATGGTGGGCTACTGCTGCCAGTGGATACCAAACTTCTCGATTATCTCAAAACCATTGATAAAGCTGACAGGCAAGGAGATCAAGGATGAGCCCTATACCATAGCTTTGTCCAAGGAAGAGCTTGAGTCATTCATGGAATTGAGAGAGTGCATGTGCAGGGCACAAGCGTTGGGTATGTCTGATTACACAAAGCCTTTTTTCCTGTTTTGTCATGAACTTGATGCTTGTTCTTTGTATGTCTTAACACAGGTCCATGGAGGTGCAAATCGCCCTGTAGCATATTTTTCAGCTACCTTGGACCCCGTCGCAGCAGCCTTACCGGGTTGTTTGCGCGCAGTTGCAGCAGTTGGTCAGAGCTTCACGCAGTGTGAAGGCATAGTGATGGGATATCCCCTAACAGTAATGGTTCTGCATTCAGTTGAACTTTTGTTGACTCAAACCAAAACTCAGCACATGACAAATGCTCGTCTTACCAAATATGAGACAATTATACTGGGGTCGCCAAATGTTTCGCTGAAACGATGTACTGTGTTGAACCCAGAAACTCTGCTTTCTGCTGAGAATTCTGAAGTTAATAATGAAGAGGAAGTCGAGCACGATTGTCTTGAGGTAACAGAACTATGTATCAAGCCACGACCTGTTATTCAAGATACACAGTTAAAAGAAAATGACTGTATTATGTTTGTTGATAGATCCTGTTTGAGAGACTCAGTCGGAATGCTGAGAGCTGGTTACGCTGTATGTACCATAGCTGGTATCATTGAAGCTTCCTGGCTCGAGAAAGTGTATTCCGCACAAATGGCAGAGCAAATTGCCCTTACTAAGGCATGCCACGCAGCTGAAAATCTGAGAGTCACTATACTGACAGCAGGTACGGATTTGGAATTGTACATGATTTTGGCCAATTGTGGTCGCAGAGAGGATTCATGACCTCTTCTGGTTCTCCTGTGAAAAATGGTGAACAAATTAAGGATTTGTTACATGCAATTCAGTTACCTCTTGAAATTGCCGTGGTGAAATGCAATGCTCACGTTAAGTCGCAAGACTTTGGGGGTCATTACAACATTGGCGGTAAAAGCCGCTTACCGCCGTGCAGAAGACCGCCAATACACTGCCGCGGAATTCCGCCACAGCTATTATGACACACATCTCGGAATCTGCCGAAATTCAGACACCCACACAAGTCCGCCACACCAAAAGTCAGTGATAAACTGGCGAAAACAAATCCTCCACCGTCACGCCAACAGAAACACGCCCATGCTATCACGACCCACGAATCCACGCGGCGGTCTTTCAACCACGGTATTCCATTGGTGGTACACACCGCCGCACTCAAAATACACACACATCTCCAAAACACCGCCACATTGGACAATTTGAAATACACACACCTGATACACATACAAACACCACTCCCACACACCCAACACAATATAAAACACACAACCACATCACCCACAAACCCCTACGACCAAAAATTAGAGACGAAGGCGACAGACAGAGAGCACAGCAACAGACAACCCCACCACACAGAGGCACACAACGCCATCACCCACACAACATCCACGCACAAAACACCACACACCACTACACATCACCACACTCATCACCACATACACTACCCCACACATCACCTACACCACCCCATGGCACGCCAAAGACACCCCAGGTTTTTGAAGGAGGAGCTCAGGGTTATGGTGGAGGAAATCGTACGGGCAGAGCCACAGCTATTTGGCTCACAGGTTCAGCACACCTCTATAGCTAGGAAGATGGAGCTATGGCGAAGAATCGTGGACAGGGTCAACGCAGTGGGACAGCACTCAAGAAATCGGGAGGACATCAGGAAGAGGTGGAACGATCTACGGGGGAAGGTGCGTTCCGTGGTCTCCAGGCACAACATCGCGGTTCAGCGGACTGGCGGCGGACCCCCACCTCCTCCCCCACAACTAACAACATGGGAGGAGCAAGTCTTGACCATTATGCATCCTGAGGGCGTCGGAGGAGTCGGTGGAAGAATGGACACTGGTAAGTCAAATCTTAACTATCATATCCCCCACCCTAACTGCATGCTATCACACTCCCACACCCTCACCCCCTCCCCTATCACCCCAACTCCTCACATATGTCCCAACATCACAAACCACCCATCCCAACACCAAGCCCTGCATACAACAACAAAGCATGGTCACCCATCACTAAAGCATGCCCACTGCACATACCCATACAACCCCCTAAACCATCATCACCCAAGCTCCCACACAGGAATGCTAGCACTGGGGTACACACTCACCCACCCATTGCACACCATGACACACACAGATGCAATAATCATGCTTTTATACCCCTGCAGGACCACTACCTAACGTCACCAGACAGGAGGGTCCAGACATCTCCACCCCACCCACAGAAGAGGCCCACAGTGATGACAGCAGCTCTGGCCAACTGGATACAGATGACCAGCCCGGACCATCGTGGGCCTCAGGACAGTCGGTTCCCTTCGCACAGGCACAGTCCAACACTGACCTTCCACCCTCTGGGAACACCAGTACAGCACCCACCCAGCGGGCCCATACCTCCGTCCCCAGGACACGTCAATCAGCTGTGTGTCCACCACTACAGGGAACCCAGGATAACCCACCACCCCAACAACAACTGGGACCTGGGGGCAGTGGTAGTGGGCACACGGTCCAGAGGACGGAGGCACAGGAACACAGGGGAACTGGGAGGGCTGCTGTGCGACAGGGGGCGGACAGGCCAAGGGAACCCACTCTCCACGAGGCCCTCTCCTCCATCATGGGAGCATACCACCACTCCCAGGAGACGATGGCTACGGTCCTGGCCACGTTTCAGGAGACCCAGCGCATGCAGGAGGAACAGTATTTGGGGTTCAGGGAGGAACTCAGAACCATCAGCTCTGTCCTGGGCACCATCGTAGGGGTGCTGAAGGACATACAGAACACCAAGAGGGACACCGTGGCACTCCAAGGGGCCCCTGACACTAGCATGGACGAAGAACTGCCCACCACCTCCGCTGGCGCTAGTGAACAGGACGCCCCACCACAGGACCACCACACCAGCACCCCACCTCTTGCAGAAGGAGAACCACCCCGCAAGTGGTCCCTGAGATCCAGGAACAGGACAGAGCACGATGGCAAGACCCCGCCAAAAACTGAGACCACCCTGATTGTCATCCCACTGTCCCACTTTGTGACCCTGTCCATATTGGAACTGCCCCAGCTCCACTTCCTATGCCCATAAGGGCAGTGCACCTGTGAGAATAATAGACTGGACTCTGCCATGGACATTCCTCCACCATCACCCATCACCATTTTACCACCCCCTCTAATAATTAGCACTTCAACAAACACCCTTGAACCACAAAACAATCTGGAGTCAGTCTGTGATTTTGAAAAAGTGTATTAGCTATGACAATGACAAAATCTGTTCTCAATAGTAATGTCAACATACCTATGTCACACATCACAAGTCCATGAAGGATGCAAGCAGATGACACACGTTGGTAACCACACCTGTGAAACCGTAATGGAAATGTACAACTCAGTGACCAAATACTGCATGAAATTGACAGACAGGATAGAGGTAGAAGTGTGAAAGTAAAGGTATGATTAAAGAAAGTGTTCTCTGGAAATATTGCTGTATGACAGAGTCCCTGTTGTCAATGTCTTCTTCCTCTGCTTCCTCCTCATCACTGTCCACAGGCTCCACAGCTGCCACAACACCGTCATCTGGACCATCCTCCTGCAGAAAAGGCACCTGGCGTCGCAAAGCAAGATTGTGAAACATGGAGCAGGCGATGATGATCTGGCACACCTTCCTTGGTGAGTAGAATAGGGAACCACCTGTCATATGGAGGCACCTGAACCTGGCCTTCTGGAGGCCGAAGGTGCGTTCGATCACCCTCCTAGTCCGCCCATGGGCCTCATTGTAGCGTTCCTCTGCCCTGGTCCTGGGATTCCTCACTGGGGTCAATAGCCATGACAGGTTGGGGTAACCAGAGTCCCCTAATAGCCACACCCGGTGCCTCTGGATTTGACCCATCACATAAGGGATGCTGCTATTCCGCAGGATGTAGGCGTCATGCACTGAGCCAGGGAACATAGCATTTACCTGCGAGATGTACTGGTCTGCCAAACATACCATCTGTACATTCATCGAATGATAACTCTTCCGGTTCCTGTACACCTGTTCACTCCTGCGGGGGGGACCAGAGCTACATGGGTCGCATCAATGGCACCTATGATGTTAAGGATATGTCCCAGGGCATAGAAGTCACCTTTAACTGTAGCCAAATCTTCCACCTCAGGGAAAACGATGTAGCTCCTCATGTGTTTCAGTAGGGCAGACAACACTCTGGACAACACGTTCGAAAACATAGGCTGGGACATCCCTGATGCCATGGCCACTATTGTCTGAAATGACCCACTTGCTAGGAAATGGAGCACTGATAGCACCTGCACTTAAGGGGGGATTCCTGTGGGATGGCGGATTGGTGACATAAGGTCTGGCTCCAACTGGGTACACAGTTCCTGGATTGTGGCACGGTCAAACCTGTAGGTGATGATTAAATGTCGCTCCTCCATTGTCAACAGGTCCACCAGCGGTCGGTACACTGGAGGATTCCTCCATCTCCTCACATGTCCCAGCTGACGGTGCCTAGGAAGGACAAAAGCGACCACAGAGATAAGCAACTCAGAGGTATGTACCCACAGCTACACAGAACACAAAACATAATCCAAAAAGTTGGGTGTAAGAGTGTTGAGTACAGGCCTAGGTATGTGTGACGCAGTTGAAAATGAAGCCATGTGGGCCCCTGAAATGTCGGATGCCTGACCTCTAAAGTGGGACAATGGGATGTGAGGTAACTGCGCTGGCGTTGTACACCGTCGCGGTAGGCGGTCGAAGACCGCGGCACAATGCTGCATTGGTTAACATTGGACCCTATGGGTCCCAGGAGCCAATGACGAAGTGCGCCGGCGGTGATGATACGCACCGCCGCGGACGTCACCGCCGCAGACGTCACCGCCATTTTCTATCTGTTCAATCACTCGATACCTGATCTTCGACAGGAGAGGACCTACACTGCAAGTGCTGCTGTGACCTCGGTCTGGAAGAGACAATGGCACATGCGTCTGGGGAAAGGGCCCCTGCCTTCACTGCACAGGAGTTGGAGAAGCTCGTGGACGGGGTCCTCCCCCAGTACACGCTACTCTACAGTCCTCCAGACCAACAGGTGAGTACATAGGGTGCAAGTTGTATGGGCTATGCCTGGGTGGAGAGGACTGGATGTAAGTAGGAAGGGGGCAGAGTTCTGCGAGCATGAAGGAGTGTGAATGTATGTGCCACATGGCAAGGGCAGGGATGTGGGCCACTCACTTCGAAGGTGCAGTTGGTAATGACTTCTCTTCTTCCCCTGTACATGTCATGTAGGTCAGCGCCCACCAGAAGAAGGATATTTGGCGTGCCATCGCCAAGGACGTCCGGACCCTGGGAGTCCACCAGAGACAGAGCACCCACGGCCGTAAAAGATGGGAGGACATTCGCCGCTGGAGCAAGAAGAGGGCGGAGGCTCAGCTGGGGATGGCCTCCCAACGTGGGAGGGGTGCCCGTTGCACCATGACCCCCCTGATGTTCTGGATCCTGGCGGTGGCCTACCCTGAGTTGGATGGGCGCTTGAGGGCATCACAGCAGGCACAAGGGGGTGAGTACACTCTCATTCAGCGGACTTTGCGCGCAGTGGAGGGGTCTTGGTGGGGGAGGAGGGCTGTGGGTTTCCCTAGGCCAGGGCGAGTTCCGTAGGCCAGGCCCCTCCGTAATGCAGGCCATGTGGCACTCCACCCCACCTCTGTAGAGTGCCAAGTACAGGTATACATGCCCTTGTGTCATCTATGTGTGCAGATGTCTATCATAGCCATGTAGGCCATATCCCAGGAACTGCATCTGTAGAGCCCAAGAGCGTGGCGTAGTGCAGGGGGCTGATGTGTCTGTATTGTCCGCCAACGGTAGCCGTAAGCCATGCACTCAACCTGTCTTTCTTCTGTTTCCCCACCCCTTTTTGTGCTCTCCCTGTTCTCTTGTGCATCAGCATCATCAGGCGGAGGTACAGTGGCTCCGGAGCACGAGGGGGCTGCATCCCACATGGCCATGGAGGGCCACATCACGGACTCTGAATACACCAGTGGGACGGAGGGCGAGGGGAGCTTTACGGCGGTCACCGGATCAGCAAACAGCGACAAGGACTCGTCCTCCGATGGGAGCTCCCTTGTGGTGGCGGCACCATCTGTGCCCCCCACTTCTACAGGTACAGCAGCCACCCCCCCTACCAGCACCGCCCTCCCAGCAGCTCCTCAGCCTTCGCCCCGTGCCCACTCACCCAGGAGGGTGGGCATCACCTTCACCCCAGGCACCTCAGCCCCTGCCCCTGTCACCCCTGCTGCCCTCAGTGAGAAGACCATTGACCTCCTCAGGTCCCTCACTGTTGGGCAGTCTACCATTGTGAATGCCATCCAGGGTGTGGAAAGGGAGTTGCAACACACTAATGCATTCCTGGAGGGCATTCATTCTGGTCAGGCTGCCCATCATTGAACCCTGCAATCTCTGGCCTCAGCACTGATGGCAGCCATTGTCCCTGTGTCTAGCCTCCCCCTCCAACTTCCTCCACCCAGACCCAATCCCCTGTACCTCAGCCTATCCCAAGTACACCATCAGACCAGCCTGCACACACGTCAACACACAAGGGCAGCTCAGGCAAACATAAGCACCACACATCCCACAGGCACTCACACAAGCATCACACACATACAGACACACCAACATCCACTGCCTCCACTGTGTCCCCCTCCTCTTCGTCTCCCTCCTCCTCCCAGTGTCGTCTACACTCTCACCTGCATGCACTACCACTACAGCCACTAGGACTTGCACCAGAACACCCAGCACCACACCCCGCTCACCTGCACTCACCACCCCCACTACCATTTACACGTTCCCTGTGTACTCTCCCAGTGTGTCTGTGACGCCCCCTCCCAAAGTACACAAACGCGGGCACACACACACCCAACATCCATCCACCTCACGACAGCCTCCAGAACATGCACCTGCACCCAAAGCATCAAATGTTACACCTCCTACAACCACGTCCTCTTCCTCCACTCCCAGACCCCCTCCAGCTACCCGTCCCAGTGTTCGTCAGAAACTTTTCCTGAGCAACTCTGACCTCTGTCCCACCACCCCCCCTCCAATTCATAGGTCCCGTAGTAGCACCTCAGCCAAAAAAAGTCCGGTACCAGTGGTGCTTGTTAGAGGTATGTGGAGTGCACCAGGCACCAGGGCAGCCAGTGTGACACGGAGCCAAAGCACTGCCAGTCCACCCCCTGTGAAGCACCAGAAGTTGGACAGTGCCCGACGGGAGAGGGTGAAGACTCCAGCCGGCAAAGCCGCTCACAAGGGTCCCGGGGGGAGTGTCGAGTCAGCTGTGACTCCTCCCAAGGTGGGGAAGGGGCAGAAGAAGTCACCAAAGTCTGGGAAGAGCAGCACGGCGGAGAAGGCCGCCATCCTCCCCGCTGCCCAGGACGCCACCGCCAGCCCCATCGTCACTGGTCCGGAGACCACCGCCAGAGTCAGTGCCCAGGAGGGCAGCCCCGTCGTCACTGGTCCGGAGACCACCGCCAGAGTCAGTGCCCAGGAGGGCAGCACAGTCGTCACTGGTCCGGAGACTACCGCCAGAGTCAGTGCCCAGGAGGGCAGCACAGTCGTCACTGGTCCGGAGACCACCGCCAGAGTCAGTGCCCAGGAGGGCAGCACAGTCGTCACTGGTCCGGAGACCACCGCCAGAGTCAGTGCCCAGGAGGGCCCCGGCAGCCACAGCCCCGCTGGGCAATGAGGGACCGCCATGGCACACACTGCTGCACAGGTCAGAGACAGCAAAGTCAAGCACCGCTGAAAAGGCCAAGCACAGCTAAACAGGGCAAAGACCACCATGGCAAGCACCGCTGAACAGGGCAAAGACCGCCATGGCAAGCACCGCTGAACAGGCCAAGCACCGCTGAACAGGCCAAGCACTGCTGAAGAGGGCAAAGACCGCCATGGCAAGCACTGCTGAACAGGGCAAAGACCGCCATGGCAAGCGCCGCTGAACAGGGCAAAGACCGCCATGGCAAGCACTGCTGAACAGGGCAAGCACCGCTGAACAGGTCAAGCACCGCTGAACAGGGCAAAGACCGCCATGGCAAGCACCGCTGAACAGGGCAAAGACCGCCATGGCAAGCACCGCTGAACAGGCCAAGCACCGCTGAACAGGGTAAAGACCGCCATGGCAAGCACTGCTGAACAGGGCAAAGACCACCATGGCAAGCACCGCTGAACAGGGCAAGGACCGCCAACTCAAGCATCGTTAGCCCATGTGTGGCAGGGGCAGTGACAGAACTGGGACTGTCACGGGGAGAGTGATGCACTCTGGGCACCAGTCCCCCTCCAGAACCAGTGGAGACCAGCATCCACTCCATCTGTCCTTAACAGGATGAAGCACTCTGGGCACCAGTCCCCCTCCAGAACCAGTGGAGACCAGCATCCACTCCATCTGTCCTTAACAGGATGAAGCACTTTGGGCACCAGTCCCCCTCCAAAACCAATGGAGACTGTTATTCACTTGAGAGTCTGTGGCTTTGCACTCCCCAGGATGGTACAGTGGGCAACCCACCCACTGCAAAGACTTGTGAGACTGTGGCTTTGCACTCCCCAGGATGGTACAGTGGGCAACCCACCCAATGCAAAGACTTGTGAGACTGTGGCTTTGCACTCCCCAGTATGGTACAGTGGGCAACCCACCCACTGCAGAGACTTGTGAGACTGTGGCTTTTCACTCCCCAGGATGGTTCAGTGGGCAACCCACCCACTGGAGACACTTGTGAGACTGTGGCTTTGCACTCCCCAGGGTGGTACAGTGGGCAACCCACCCACTGCAAAGACTTGTGAGACTGTGCCTCTGCACTCCCCAGGATGGTACAGTGGGCAACCCACCCACTGCAAAGACTTGCGAGACTGTGGCTTCGCACTCCCCAGGATGGTACAGTGGGCAACCCACCCACTCCAAAGACTTGCGAGACTGTGGCTTTGCACTCCCCAGGATGGTACAGTGGGCAACCCACCCACTGTAGAGACTTGCGAGACTGTGGCTCCGCACTCCCCAGGATGGTACAGTGGGCAACCCACCCACTGCAGAGACTTGTGAAACTGTGGCTTTGCACTCCCCAGGAGGATACAGTGGGCAACCCACCCATTTGAGAGAAATGTGAGACTGTGGCTTTGCACTCCCCAGGATGATACAGTGGGCAACCCACCCACTGCAAAGACTTGTGAGACTGTGGCTTTGCACTCCCCAGGATGGTACAGTGGGCAACCCACCCACTGCAAAGACTTGTGAGACTGTGGCTTTGCACTCCCCAGGATGGTACAGTGGGCAACCCACCCACTGCAAAGAATTGTGAGACTGTGGCTTTGCACTCCCCAGGATGGTACAGTGGGCAACCCACCCACTGTAGAGACTTGTGAGACTGTGGCTTTGCACTCCCCAGGATACATCAATGGGCATGTAGCCCTGTCGTGGATCTAGCGTTGTGCTGTCATCCGGCTGAGGTGCCCACCCTTCCCTTCCCCCTGAGGTGCCTGTTGTATTTCTATCTGATGCCCCTGCAGTGTTCTCTCCGTTTCTGGACAGGTATCTATTGTGGGCCTCGCCCATGCATTTTGGGCCCAGTGGTCCACGGACATTGAAATGTGCATACCTGCACTACTAATCGTGATGTATATATTTGGAATGTGTATATATTTATGTATATATGAGCTTACTGTATTTTGATACATTACAATGGTTGTACTGAATTTCCTTTTGTCTTTGCATTCTTCCGGGGGGGTTGGGGGTTGTTCCTGTGATGTTTGGTAATGCATTGGTGTGTGTGTTGTAGTGTGCGAGGGTGGGGGTGGGGGTGTTGCATGTGTGTGTCCCTGACTTTTGCCTCCCCCCCATGTCGTAGGTGCAGTACTCACCGTTGTCTTCTGCGCCGCCGTTGCTGTTGTTCTTAGAGGAGCAGGAACACAATCGCAGGGAGTATTTGGAGTTCCAGCTCCATGGTGTCCTCCTTCCTCGTGGAGTGTGTTCAGGTGAGCGTTTTCCCATTGCAAAAGCTGTTTCTGCCATGTTTTTATCCACGGTGAATCCGCCCCGGAAAAGGTGGCGGATTGGCCTGTTGTAATACTGTGGGCGGTACTTTGCCTCCCGCCTGTCTGTTGGCGGTGACCGCATGCTGCTTGTCTGTACCGCCGTGGTGGTCGGAGTGTTAAAGCGGCTGTCTATGTTGGCGGTTTCCGCCACGGTCATAATTCCCTTTTTTGTTCCACCGGCCTGTTTGCGGTATTTCCGCCGCTTTTACACCGTCCGCCAGGGTTGTAATGACCACCTTTGTGTCCATGGGAAACGACTATGCAGATCAAGTTGCAAGGTTTTGCGCATTGAACTGTATATCATTTAAGGATCAGTGGGAATGAATGCCACAAACTGAAAATGACACATGCTTAAACCTTGCTTTAAGGGTGGTTGATACCTTAGATGAGTTAAAAACACTACAGGGTCGTGCTAGCAAAGAGGAAAAACGCTCCTGGCAAAGAATGTAATGTGTACAGAGGGCTGATGACTTGTGGGTCTCAGAGGAGGGGAAATTAGTTTTGCCAAACAGTCTTCTGTCACAATTCGCCAGGCTCTACCATGGACAGGCACACCTCGGGAGAGATGCAATGATCAGGTCATTCAAAATCGATTGGTTCAACCCGAAGTTCAGACACGCCGCAGAGGTTACTTGTCACAGGTGCATCATCTGTCAACAGATGAATGCTGGAAAAGGGACTGTGGTAACTTTGAGCACATAGGGAGAGCTGGTGGTCCATTTAGCAAGCTGCAAATGGATTTCATTGAAATGCATGCTTGCGGAGGATTGAAATACATGTTGGTGATTGTGTATGTTTTCAGTCACTGGATTGTAGCTTAGCCCACACGTACAAATGACAGTCTCACAGTTGCAAAGCTGCTGCTTAGGGAACTAATACCCAGGTTCGGGTTTCCGGTCTCTATAGACTCAGATAGGGGCAGACACTTTGACAATGAGGTGATTAAACTCTTGTGTGCTGCATTAGACATTGAACAGAAGCTGCACTGTAGCTACCGCCCTGAAGCATCAGGATTAGTAGAGCAAATGAATGGTACCTTGAAATCAAGAATGGCAAAAATGTGCGCAGCTACCAATATGAAATGGACAGATGCATTACCCTTAGTGCTGATGTCTATGAGTAACACCCCTGATAAGAAGATAGGACTATCACCCCATGAGATCCTCATGGGCAGAGCCATGAGGTTGCCCGCCGTACCTGCAAATGATCCTGTGAATATAACGGATGATACGGTGTTGGATTACTGCAAAGGCTTGGCTGATGTGATTCGCTCTTTCTCTCACCAGGTAGAAGCTATCACACTGCCACCGATCGGTGATCCAGGTCACACCCTACAAGCCGGTGACTGGGTGGTTGTCAAGAAGCACATGAGAAAGTTGTGTTTGGAGCCACGCTGGAAAGGGCCACACCAAGTAATTTTGACAACAACCACTGCTGTGAAATGTGCAGGCGTTCCAAATTGGATACATGCCAGTCACACAAAAAAGGTAACGTGTCCAACTGATGAGGAACTTGAAGTTTCCGGCACAACAGTTCCAGAAAGGGAAGTCTCAGAGCTAGAGAACAGCCAAGAGAGAACTGAGATTGCAGGAGAGCCCACTGAGAACAGCCTAGTCCCTCAAACAGTGAATGAGTTCGAGAGAGGTGACAATGTGCCTATCTCAGTAGAGGCAGCAGGAGAACTAAATCAAGGAGAGGTTCTCCCAGAAATAGACGGATACAGGTTAGAACTTGAACCCGTTACAGATCCAGACGAAGAAGCAGAAGAAGGGGAAATAATAGAAAGAGACCAGAGCAATCCGGCATCCCCTGAGCCAGTTGCAGGTCCATCAAGAGAAAACACCATATTACACGAGGAGGGTGCTGTTCAGCGTCCTGAAAAGACAAATCGAAAGAAGACTCATAAGGGAGATAACTGGCCAGAGAAACAGGCTGCAAAAGCAAGAAGCGTACCAGGTGAAACAATAGCTGAAGAAAATGATACATCCCGAGTAGAAGATCTGAGTGAAGGAGAATTGCAAGGTGAACGCAGACTGAAAAGAAAGAAAACTGCAAATAGAAGGTACGCAGGTCCTGAATGGGCATATGCAACAACATCTGAATGGCAACAAGAATTCTTAGCGTTCTCTTTTGATCGAGAAGTACCAGGCCAATACTACGGTACCTGAAGTAACGCAAAGAAAATACTTTATTAAAATCGAAAGCTGAAAACTTATGAAAAGAGACTTATAAATTACCGGATGAGGCACTGATAACCTGATTTGACTTAAGAAACCTGATTATGACAAGCTGCTAATCTGATTTGAGAAAAGGGGATCCTGGAGTGAGTGAAACGCTGTAAATATACACGGAGAAAAAGAGACCTTTGCATCAAAGAAGAAAAAAAAGAGGTTTTATATCATCCTCAAGTTGATTGTTGGTTTGCTATCTGATTCTTTACAGACAAGACTTACAATAGAGGTAGTAACAAGAAGGGTAAGGTGTGTGGTTGGTTGAGTCTTATAATAGGTATTGTGTATGCAATAACAATTGTGGGAGTGATTGTGGGAATGCCGTGGTTGGATAAGAAAGTGACTAACAATGCTTCAAAACCTGAGACTACAACATTAACGCCGTGGGAAAAGTTTGAGAAGGATACAAAACACTTGCATGAGGGAACTAATTCAAATGGGGAACTTTCCACTAATGGCTTCCATCGCTTGCTGAATGAGTATGTTGAGACAATGGATGCGAGAAACTGTTATGTGTGTACAAAGATTCCTTCGTCAGTGCAAGAAGGGGTCACCTATCATAGCCTTCCGCTCACTTACGGGATAAGCTGTAGCTTGCCATTAACAAGATTCTATAATGAAGAGCATGTGCAATACTTTTATTCAAATCTGGATGTTGTGTTTTCTTTTGTGCCTGTGATTGAGTTTCTGAACAGACTAGCTAAAGAGCATAATATAAAAATAGTTAGAGGTTTCTTTGAACCGACGCCCACATTTGGGACAACTTATGCACACCGCAACAATCTGACTTGCTTATTGACACCTGTAGAGAAAAGCTTCTTAGACCACACTGATCATAGACACAAAGCACTGAAGGAAAGATTAGAAAAGGGGTTAGAGAAACGTACATATGCAAAAGGCTATGCTTACACCGCAATCAAGACGCAAGGCAAATTAGCTATAGATGCACTGCATGTAGGGAGGCTTTGTATATATAGGCCAAAATCTGAGCAAGACACTTTATTTGTGGGAACGTGTGAATGCAGACGTGTTTTTGTTTCAGAGTAAATGGACATTCATGTTAAATGGACAGGATCCAGCGATCCCTGGGATCTATTATATCTGTGGACTTAATGCTTATTACCATCTCCCTAAGGGATGGTATGGGACATGTTATTTGGGAATAGTTTTCCCAAAGATTTACCAGATTGATGACTTAAAGCAAATACCTAAAACATTGGAATTACAGCATGCTAGACAAAAACGAGAGACAGCAGCTGTTGTCATTGGAGATATATTTGGAGCCATAATTCCTTCTGTAGGGGTTATCTTAAACTCCTATGGATAACATGCTGACAAATTTTACAGGGGCCATACTCCTGATGGATACTGAACTTGCTGCCGAAAGAGCTATGACTCTTCAAAATCGGCTTGCTTTAGACATTCTTTTAGCAAAGAGCGGCGGAGTCTGCAAGATGCTCAACGAGCGTCATTGTTGCTCATTTATACCAGACAATAGTAAAAAGATTAGAGGTATGCTTACTAACCTAACTAGAGATAGTGCAGATTTGAAAGATTTGAAGGAACTTGGAGTGTGAGAGAAATTTGGTAAAGGAATTGCCAGAGTAGGGAGCTGGTTTAGCAATATTTGGAATGGGGTACCTGCAAAAACTTTAGGGGGTCTATTAATAGTTTTGGCCTGCCTATTAGGATTATGGGGAGCATGCAAAATTAATGAAAAAGTTCAAAGAAATTGGACAAAGAGAACCAGAAAGAATGAAGAAAATGAAAGGGAGAAAATGTTTAATGAAATTTGGGAAAGTTCACATAAGGGACAAGATGTTGAAATGGGCATTATGCGTAAAGTGAAAAATTAAAGTGAAAGGTCAAAGGGAAAGGTTTGTGTGATGACGAGCGTCATCAAAGGAGGGACTGAGAGAGCATAGTTTATATAATCTATATTAACATGAAATGTTTATGAATTAAGGTGTGATGATGCCACATAGAAACTGTATTAATAGCAATTTTGCTTAAACGGGCACTTGAATTGTGACCACGATGAGTGGCCACCAATGTATACGCAAACTAATAATGATGACCAAATGTTTATGTTACATTTAAATGAGCTTATATTAACATTTGCGTTATTAAATCTGTATTGAAAACCCCACAGGCATTAAGTTAGCATGAGCCGGAGTTTAGCTGCCTGGCTCTCATATTAAATGCATTTTTCTATTTTCCAGTGTGCTGACTCACTACGGGCCATGACCCCGTTCGTTCTTTTCCTTCATACTTGGACGATTAATGTAACCATGTAGATCTGTTTCTCACCCACTCCCATCGTCTTTAAAACTAGAATGTTATAAATGAATTGAAACAGTGTAGATTAATGTAATGTACAAGGTCATTCAAACCGAGGAAGACAATGAAACCGCTGACCAAAAGATGTGCAAAGAATTACAAGGGAATGAAGTCACCGGATGTGCCACCTTTGAAGACGTCAATTATGAAGACCAATCAAAAACTTGTAAATCAATATGGGGTGAAGATTAGGATTACCTAATGTCTAATTTGATAGGTTAAAGATAGTGGGGTATAGTAAATGTCCAATAGAATTTTAGGGGAATGTACTACGAAAAAGGGATAAAAACCCATGTCACAGAGAGGTCAAGAGAGGTGGGTTAGGGAATGCTATTGATTTTATCCAGAAACTCTGTCACTCTGTTTGGTGACTTGAGATTTTATTAAAACCATCCTTGCCCTTAGACTGCCCATTTACACTTTTCCTCCTTATGAGGGAAGTGGCCCTTTTGTACCAGAGCTAAGTTCTGACTAATGGCGATCTGATTGATGTCCTGAAGACGAAGACTGAACCTGTGCGTTGACCTAAACTTTGGAGGGTAATTATGACAATGCATTTGTAATTTGTCTGTTTGCTTTTCCTTTCTAGGTACCAACTGCTTACTTTTGACAGAGACCTTAGCTAAATGTTTTCCAAATTGGTGTTCTAAATTGTTTTGCATGAAGCCCAACATGCTAATGCTAATCAGTGGTTAGGACAGGTGTTCACCTAAACTGATGCAAATAGACAAACGACCGAGACTATGCTTTGTTGAACTGACGCAATATTGACATTCTGCTAAACTTGATCTATGTTCACGCCGTGTTATATTCTAATGTTTGTGATTCTCGCCTTAATGAAATCTTATCAAAGTTGCCATATTGTGACTATGCTGTTATATTTCTTGGTGTTGAGATTAACGCATATGCTTCTAGACTGTAATTAATAGGGAATAAAATTCATAAAATTCTACTAAACTGGCGTGGTTATTCATGGCTGAAAGGTCATGGTAGCGTTTTGGAATTGATTAATGACTTTGACTAAAGTGAAATGCATTGTCGTGATAAATATTGATGACATTATTGATGTATTGATTGATATATTGATTAGTTATCTAGTCCTACGGTGTCTCTCAACTGGGTCAAAAGATTCATGGCCTAAAATGAGTCCTGATGTGAAATAAATTATCATAGAGGGACGCGTTAGCACTACCATGCTATAGCATTCTCAGGTGGCAGGTCGGCTTCACCAATGAAATAATTGGGAGCCTATACCACTGAATGTTGGGTGGGAGCCACACAGAATATAAATATTAAAAATCTCAGTCACCTTCACTAAGGGAATACCTTGACATTATTGTGATGGCAACTGGATAATTAAAAATTGGAGTGATACTGCTACATCTAGTAGGTTGACACATTTCAGCTAAATGCCCCCAACCAGGCTTGTGGCTTTCTTCAGCATCAGGGATTCCTATTGCCCAAATTCGAAAATCACACATCTTACTGTTAAAGCAGACACACACACAACCATACCTACTGGTATAAGTCTTTTCCCCTCCTAAATGGAGCTTCACATGGTCAGCGTGTATTTGAATAAGGCCTGCAAGGACATGTAAACACGTGGAAAGTGAAATCAGAAAACAGACAAATTAAACAATAATTGACAAAGAACATATAACCAGGAGAAACTGCTCCTAGCAAGATGCTGAATGCAGCTGATCATTAAATGGTCATGCCACACACGTGGATGAGCTCTAATGCAGTCCACTGTAAATCTTGAAACACTCTGTGAGGGAAACAAGTGTGCAATCTATAATGTACTGTAAAACAGTGTTTGAAATATGTGAATAATGAATGCACACATGTATGCAAATCCTAGCGGATGCTGGCTCATGCACATACACTGTAAAAAAATAGGGAATAGCTTTAGGGAGTAGCTCACGGCCCGTGTGCCATGTGATTGCGTAGAGTGCAATGTTGCTGAATTACAAGCTGAACTAAAAGACATCACATTGACATGTGGAGCTTATGGGGATTGAAGTCCTGTGTCATCCCATGAGGACCTACTGTAGTTACAATCCACAGGTGTACGAAGTGTAGGCCTTAGATAGCCCCACTGATGTGAAGTAATCCCAAGTGGCTGAGGTGCGTTAAACATCCCTTGATTCCACTGCTCATAAAACCATCCTTTTCCAAATAAATAAATCCACAAGAAGGGGATGTTCATGGTAGTCCCAGAGATACTTTTTTATGTATCTGTAGGTGATGATTAATTCTGTGTTCCTTTCAAGCTCCATTGCAAGACAGGAGCCATAGTGTGATCTTAAAATTCCTTTATTTGAAATCTTCACACAATTCCACCCAGCTAACGTGTTTCGTCCCAGATGGACTTCATCAGGGTTTCTATTACTCCAGTACGGCGTGGTAGCATGGAGTACCAGCTAAAGGACTGCTGAACTGTAGCATCTAAATACAGTCGGCAGGAGCCCCTCAGCCTGACGGCCAGGAAGAGCCCTCCATCCTGGCGGTTCACCCACAATACATCTAAATATGGCAGCTGGAACTTTGTCAACTTGATGGAGTACATAGGACAGCCGCTGCTTTGGGACAGCGGTATTCCCACCAAGATCTGAATCAGGTCCTAACTTATCTACATGGGCTGGGCTGTTTGCACTTCAGTTTGCTTTGTGTTATTATCTGTGGCTCATCTGTCGATTGGACCCTGTTGTCCCTTTGCCCTCCACTTCTTCTCCCTTTGCCTCTCCTTAAAAAGGAGGTCTTTTGTGGGAAAAGGGGAACCTTGGAGGAAATGGTTGGTAATGGTTGTGCCAGACACAAACGGTATATCCTGGTTGTGGTACCATGGGAGGAAAATATGGTTCGTAGTTTTGTTTTTCACTTTCATCACTGCTACTACTAAGGACATCCAAGCTAAGGGGACAGTTCTGTGTTGTTAGTTCTCATATGGTGTTTTGTTTTTATGAGAAATAGGAATTTGACCCAGCAGTGTAGTATTCATCGGTTATGTATGGGTTGGTTGTAGCATGACTTAATTTCTTGATATCTTTTTGAAGTTTGTTAAGTTTTAACTGTGCGAGGAACTCTCTGTATTGTGTCATATGGTCATTAATTTCATCTAGCCTCTTTTTGCATATTGAGTTTTGCACTGTGGTTTTGAGACTACTCTCACTTGTTTGGGTCTTCACTAACATTGCATCAGAATATCTCCTAGCAGTATTGGCAGTTAAACCCAACTAGTCTCTCGTGCATTTCCAAGTGATGAATGACCATTCCTTGCAGAAGGTTTCATCATTGTTAGAAATTTGGTTTCTGGTTGGCAGAGGTATGCATCCTGTTGATGCAGGAACCACAGTACTAGCCAGGTTAAATCAGATACATGCTAAAAGTGAACCTGTGCTCACTCCCTGGTAGCCTAGCACAGAGCAGTCAGGCTTAATGCTAGAGGAAATGTGTAAAGCATTTGTGCAGCACTTCAAACAGTAAAACAGTGAAAACACTACACAAAAAGATACCACTCCTGGGTAGAAAAATAGATCTTAATTCAGGGCTTGATTTAGATCCTGGTGGTGTTACCGCTAATCAGCTACTGGGGCACACTCTAAAACATTGTCAAGTAAATGGTGTTCCGTGCGTCGCATTTACATGTATTGTGGCCCAGCCTCAGACCACCATGATGGAGTGCTCTACCTAGCTATCAAACTGGTGGCTTCCCACCGACCCTATTTAGATGTTTCATTTCTGCAGGAGGTGTACTGGTGGTGGGTTTCTGATGGAGGGAGACCAGTGCGGGAGCCAATGGGCATTATACAATAGCTGTGGCTATCACACAGAGGTAAGTGACACACACACACATTGTACCCAAGCCATATGTATCCACCTTCACAACACAACGCACTACATATCTATTGACATTCAACTCCGACAAAACATCTACATGCAAAAAAAACACATTGTCATATAACATACACACACCATTGATACAGCACACACACACACACATACAACACAATCACAACAACAAAAACGACACACCCAACTACACAAACACATGCACACAAAAGCACAATCGCACACATCACAACAATGACCACCACACAACAATGTCACACACCTGAATACTGCACACAGCTCAAAAACAAAACAGACATCAGACCCACATGCACATGTCACACACAGACACAACCACATCACCCACTCCAGCTCTCTCCACCTTGACCAGCCAATCCAATCTCACACACACTGATGCACATGCACAGTTGGATTCAAATATCACAGGTACAGGTTCCCTTGCAATGTGCATACATAGGCATTGTGTCAAGTGTGATTCTATAGTTATTGCGATGCATGCAGCATTAATTTGGCAATGAATACTGGCACCACAATAAAAATTGTGTATGTGTGTGATATGCGTGATGTCTCAGTGTGTTCCCATCAATCTCTGACACAAATGCAGGTCTTTTAAAAGCATACCTGTGAATTTTACATGTTTGCAGAGGCAGAAGATCATGTGCAGTGACCACACAATATTCACAATTCATACAGAATCCCTACCTTTGAGTCCTATGACGGTGGGGCCATGTGTCCTCTGTGGCGCAGTGGCAGCAGTGATGACAGGTGATGTCCAGTTAGGACCAGTCCAAATCTGTCCAAATCAGCAGCAACATGGAAAAAGATAGTTTTTGTACCCCTTTCCCCTCTAATCCACCTACTTAGGTGTTGAGGTAATACTGCCACAGTTGAATTGGCGGGAAGGCACATTGTAATCTGCTTGGCGGTAAAGGTGGCTGGAGTCCTGCTGGCAGCCCATATCTCCAATCCTGTCCTCAATGCAGCTGGAGATCCTGGCAGAGCCAGCTAACCTCAGGCCGTTTTTCACCCATGGTCCTGCCAACATCAGACGGACCGCCATGGCAGCGCATAGGTTTTCCAGTGGAAAAACAGAAATTGGACCGTTAGCGCCAACATCTAAATTAGGCCCATAATGTACAAAAAAAGACAAACATTTTCAAAATCTAATAAGTAAAAGGTTTGATATACATTTTTAAAGATTAAACTTAGTTATAGTGCCTAAAAGCATAAGGTGCCAACTGGGACTATCTGGTCACGCTAGACCAGGTGAAATCCAAATGTTTTGGCTGACTGCATTGTAGCTTGAGTCGAATACAGTCCCTGACAAGTTCTGCTGAAGTTTAACCTCCTTAAGAACTAAGCCAAGAGTCCTGTTTGCCGGGAAGCAGTTTGCCGGAGCAAGGGTAGCATCGCTGGCAGTGGTCTGTAGGTGCAAGGACTGGCATACTGGACGTTGATACTTGTTGTACAAGAAGATGAACTTGTGGTGGCTCATGCTGATTTTTTGGGTGTGCGGTGTGGTTCAGGTGTGAGTGGGCCCATTCACTGTCACAAAGAGCCAAAAAGCTTGATTTTCAGGAGCCACCCAACTACTCTCAAGAGACCAGTGTAGGAGGCTGGCCTGGCTTGTAGTGGTACCAAGGGGTACTTACACCTTGCACCAGGTCCAGGTATCCCTTATTAGTGTAGAGGGGTGTCTAGCAGCTTAGGCTGATAGAAAAGGTAGCTTAGCAGAGCAGCTTAGGATGAACTAGGAGACGAGTGAAGCTCCTACAGTACCACTAGTGTCATATGCACAATATCATAAGAAAACACAATACACAGATATACTAAAAATAAAGGTACTTTATTTTTATGACAATATGTCAAAGTATCTCAGTGAGTACCCTCAGTATGAGGATAGCAAATATACACAAGATATATGTACACAATACCAAAATATGCAGTAATAGCAATAGAAAACAGTGCAAACAATGTATAGTCACAATAGAATGCAATGGGAGCACATAGGGATAGGGGCAACAGAAACCATATACTCTAGAAGTGGAATGCGAACCACGAATGGACCCCAAACCTATGTGAGCTCGTAGAGGGTCGCTGGGACTGTAAGAAAACAGTAAGGGTTAGAAAAATAGCCCACCCCAAGACCCTGAAAAGTGGGTGCAAAGTGCACCTAAGTTCCCCAAAGAGCACAGAAGTCGTGATAGGGGAATTCTGCAAGAAACAACAACACCAGCAATGCAACAACGATGGATTTCCTGACGAGAGTACCTGTGGAACAAGGGGACCAAGTCCAAGAGTCACGATCAAGTCGAGAGTGGGCAGATGCCCAGGAAATGCCAGCTGTGGGTGAAAAGAAGCTGCCACCGGATGGTAGAAGCTGTGGATTCTGCAAGAACGACAAGGGCTAGAAACTTCCCCTTCGGAGGATGGATGTCACACGTCGTGAAGAGTTTTGCAGAAGTATTTCCGTGCAGAAAGACCACCAACAAGCCTTGCTAGCTGCAAAGGTTGCGGTTAGGGTTTTTGGATGCTGCTGTGGCCCAGGAGGGACCAGGATGTCGCCAATTGCGTGAGGGGACAGAGGGGGAGCCCAGCAAGACAAGGAGCCCTCTCAGAAGCAAGCAGCACCTGCAGAAGTGCCAGAACAGGCACTACAAAGTGGAGTGAACTGGAGCTCACCTGAAGTCACAAAGGAAGGTCCCACGACGCCGGAGGACAACTCAGGAGGTCGTGCACTGCAGGTTAGAGTGCCAGGGACCTGGGCTTGGCTGTGCGCAAAGGAAATCCTGGAAGAGTGCACAGGAGCCGGAGTAGCTGCAAAACACGCGGTTCCCAGCAATACAGTCTAGCGTGGGGAGGCAAGGACTTACCTCCACCAAACTCGGACTGAAGAGTCACTGGACTGTGGGAGTCACTTGGACAGAGTTGCTGAGTTCAAGGGACCTCGCTCGTCGTGCTGAGAGGAGACCCAGAGGACCGGTAATGCAGTTCTTTGGTGCCTGCGGTTTCAGGGGAAGATTCCGTCGACCCACGGGAGATTTCTTCGGAGCTTCTAGTGCAGAGAGGAGGCAGACTACCCCCACAGCATGCACCACCAGGAAAACAGTCGAGAAGGCGGCAGGATCAGCTTTACAAGGTCGCAGTAGTCGTCTTTGCTACTTTGTTGCAGTTTTGCAGGCTTCCAGCGCGGTCAGCAGTCGATTCCTTGGCAGAAGGTGAAGAGAGAGATGCAGAGGAACTCTGATGAGCTCTTGCATTCGTTATCTAAAGAATTCCCCAAAGCAGAGACCCTAAATAGCCAGAAAAGGAGGTTTGGCTACCTAGGTGAGAGGATAGGCTAGCAACACAGGTAAGAGCCTATCAGAAGGAGTCTCTGACGTCACCTGTTAGCCCTGGCCACTCAGAGCAGTCCAGTGTGCCAGCAGCACCTCTGTTTCCAAGATGGCAGAGGTCTGGAGCACACTGGAGGAGCTCTGGGCACCTCCCAGGGGAGGTGCAGGTCAGGGGAGTGGTCACTCCCCTTCCCTTTGTCCAGTTTCGCGCCAGAGCAGGGCTGGGGGATCCCTGAACCGGTGTAAACTGGCTTATGCAGAAATGGGCACTATCTGTGCCCATGAAAGCATTTCCAGAGGCTGGGGGAGGCTACTCCTCCCCTGCCTTAACACCTTTTTCCAAAGGGAGAGGGTGTAACACCCTCTCTCTGAGGAAGTCCTTTGTTCTGCCTTCCTGGGCCAAGCCTGGCTGGACCCCAGGAGGGCAGAAACCTGTCTGAGGGGTTGGCAGCAGCTGCAGTGAAACCCCTGAAAAGGCAGTTTGGCAGTACCCGGGTCTGTGCTAGAGACCCGGGGAATCATGGGATTGTCTCCCCAATACCAGGATGGCATTGGGGGGGCAATTCCATGATCTTAGACATGTTACATGGCCATGTTCGGAGTTACCATTGTGAAGCTACACATAGGTAGTGACCATAGGGATCTCCTGGAACCCCAATACCCTGGGTACCTCAGTACCATATACTAGGGAATTATAAGGGTGTTCCAGTATGCCAATGTAAATTGGTAGAATTGGTCACTAGCCTGTTAGTGACAATTTGGAAAGAAATGAGAGAGCATAACCACTGAGGTTCTGATTAGCAGAGCCTCAGTGAGACAGTTAGTCATAACACAGGTAACACATACAGGGCACACTTATGAGCACTGGGGCCCTGGCTGGCAGGGTCCCAGTGACACACACAACTAAAACAACATATATACAGTGAAATATGGAGGTAACATGCCAGGCAAGATGGTATTTTCCTACAACCAGGATCTAAGAGGTGCTCCTTAGGGCTCAGTAGCTTTTTGAAGACCAATCCAGGGGGTGTGTGAGCCTGTTATGTCCCAGTGGCTCAGATCAGGAGGCCAGCAGACTAGCCTTGGGTTTAAGCAGAAGGTTGCAGGTCCAGTTATCCTTCCACAATCAAGAATGCAGCAGGCAGCATGTCAGCTCAGCAAGCAGGAGTCCAGTAAAGTAGCAGCTCAGGAGAGAGGCAATCCTTGCAGCAACACAGCACTTCTTCCTGGCAGAGTACCTCCGGGTGCAGAAATGTACTGAAGTGGTGGAGTTTGAGGTCCAGTATTTATGCATTTGTGCCCTGTTTTTGATTGTGGGAGAAGCTTCTAGACAGTGGCTTTGAAGGGCAGGGAATCCCTCTCCTCCCCTGCCCTGGCTTCAAGCTGGCTGGAGTGACAATACAGGGTTGTTTGGCCTATTGTAGGGAGACAGGTCTTAGAGTATTCATGTGCTGGTGTGGCTGTGCTTAGCTCAGCACCACCATCAAGCCACTTAATGTTTTAGTCACACCTAAGCTCCCATTGTGTGTAGCTACATAGAGGGAATGCACAAGCCCAGATGTCACCCCACCCCAGATGTGTATTCAGAGACAGGCAGAAGGCACCAGATGGTTAAAGTAAGAAAATGCTAACTTTCTAAATGTGGCATTTTCAGAATTGCAGTGTAAAATCTGACTTTGCCATAAGTTGTGATTTTAAATTGTGATTCCAGAGACACCAAACGTGGGGCTACCATCTCTTTCCAATTGGAAATTAAACTTATAAAATGTAGTAGGGCAATCCCATTGTTATCTTATGAAAGAGATGGGTCTTGCAGTACTGAAAAAGGGAATTTAAGAGTTATTCACTACTAGGAAATGTAAAACGTAACAGGACATGTCTTACATTTTGATTACACTGCACCCTGCTCTTGGTCTTTCTGGGGCCTATGTTAGGGGTGGCTTACATGTATTAAAAAGGTAGGTTTGGGCCTTGCAAGAGGGTTAACCTGCCAGGTCACCATGGCAGTTAAAACTGCAAACACAGGCTCTGCAATAGCAGGACTGAGTCATGTTTAAAGGGATACTGAACTAGGAGTCACACTCATTCCTTCAAGGTCAAAGGTAGCATGTATTTTACATGCCTTGGGCACAGGTAGTGCACTTTGCTAGAGATTTATAAGTAAATTAAATATGCCAGATTGTAGATAAGCCAACATTACCATGTTTTAAGCAGAGTGCACATGCACTATAGGACTGGAAAAGTGACCAGAGTCCTAAAGCCAACAAAAACGAATTCAGCAAAAACAGGAGGGGAAAGACAAAACGCTTGGGGATGACCCTGAAGAAAGGGCCATATCCAACAAACATCAAGGAACATTTGTGATTCATTTTCCACAATTAAGCCTCTCAGTGCTGCTTTTGCTCCCAGAAATTCAGTCATGATAGCACCAAGTAGTGCTGTTTGAATCTGGTTGTGTTTGAGTTGTGACAAGAATTCCCAATCATCCAGTGGGGCTAGTAACTGTGTAATGTTGATTTGTTGCAGGACTAGCTTGGCAGATAGGATGCTAGATACTGCATCATCATCATAAGATAATTCATTAGGTTCTGCCCTATTTTACAGGTGTAGGCTGCTAGATGTAGTCACTAGGGGCCATATGTACGAACACTTTTTCCCATAGACACAGAATGGGTAAAAACCTTTGCTACATCTGGCCCTAGGCCTTCTCTAGTGTAAATATGAAAACAGTTTTTTTAAAAGGGTGTTGAGACAATCATTTGTATTTTCCTCATGACCATTGCACACTATGCATTCAAATATTTAGTCTTAGGACCCCCAGCAGGTTTCCACAGCTGATCTGCTGCACAACTACACATAAACAAATGATATCCTATCTTCCTGGGGGGCAAGATGTGAGAGGAAAATGTGGGCTGTCGACGTTCACATCCTCCCTTACATAATACAAAACACAGCAAGGAGAATAAGACACAAAAAGGTCAAAATTGGGAGATTCCCCAATCCTTGGACACCCTATAAACTTTGATAATCCCTTAGATCTGTCTATATAGGACACTAATTAAAAAAACGTAGATATCAAATCAAAAATTTGACAGGCATGCCCCTCCACCCCTCTGAGTGTCATGCATCATCTTCACCCATCCTACCACACCACTGCATTCTTTAGTGGCGAATCAGCCTATATAGATAAAGGTTGGGGGGATGCACACAAAACAGATACAAATTCAAAATATATGATATATTAGTACAAACATTGTCTCAGTACAACAAATACACACACTGGGGGGTACCAGGAATAAACTTAAAATTGGTAATGCCTTAAGAACATAGGAAGTCATCTAATCCTGAATATTCCACCATGAGAACCGCAAATCCTTACTTATGTCAACTTCCCTGGTTATCTGTAACCAAGCAGATCCAATTTAAGGCTTCCACTTTTGCTTTCAGGACTTTTTAAACAAAAAGGAATCCTTTATTTAAGGAAAAGATATAAGCTTCTCCCTCAGGCTAGATCACTGCTATCCAACAATCGTAGACTTCTTTCATTTCCACAAATTTGCATGGCTAAGAGAGTTGGTAGATCTTTTTTTTGCAACCTCTATTTTGTGGAAATCCCTTGCACTCAGCCTGCATCTTAGTCCCTCAGAAATTGCTTTCAGAAAGAATCTAAAAACTTTGCTCCTTGACTCTTCTCAGGAGGCTTTTGATTCTGGCTGGGCAGTTCAGTAGCCCTCATTTCAGACCCTTACAGCTAGCACCGAGATGCCTCTTCAAAGGCAGCTGTGCATGATAGAAATGGTTTTGTATTGTATTGTATTCTATGCTCATTTATCCTGATACAAAATTTGTGTGATGCCATTCCCACATTTTTAATCCACAGGAACACATTATTATGTATACCATATTCTCCTTTTTCTAGTTGGTGTGGGATTTCAAGACCCAAGGACGGTCAGTGCCAATGTCAATTTCCTTATAGGTCTTGGTAAACTTGCAAAAAGTACACCTTCCACATGGGTAGAGACCTGTAACGGGAGAGAGACCCCATAATGTAGTAGCTTGTGTTGAATCCTATTTCTCATGTTGAGTGTGTACTAGATGGTCCTTAATACTAGTACCTTTTTTGAAAGAGAACAAGGGAGAGGGCCAGCCCTTACCTACACTGCGTAAGATCCTCCAATTATTTAAAATGATCCTTTCCACTCTGTCAGAGAGAGTGGAGAAAGTAGTAACACACATGAGCATATCTATAGCTGATTTTGGGAAGGTTTCAAGTAAGGAATCCCTATTGGCATTACAAGCACATATCTTTGCCTTCTTCAATATTTTTGTAGGTTATAGTCTGGCCTTCAGTTTGTTGGTCAGGGTCTCTGCCTATTCATAAAATGTTCAAAAAGAACAGATGATGGACGGAATGCAGAGCAAGTCAAACATTCACCCCCCAGTCACAAAGATCTGGGTTTAATCCATTGTTTTTTTGCTCACCACGCCACCCCAGTTTGGACCCAGCCATATGCAAATCAGTCTTGACCTGTTCCTCATGGGAACAGTCCAGCCTAAACTGCCAAGCCAGGTCCTCCCTGGACCGGAAACAAGCATCCTAGGACCAGTTTCAGGGTTTCAACCTTCATCAGCTAGGCTAGCTTTGAATCCAGTGGCGCAGTGAGCATTGGACCCATGTCTGGGCATACCCTTCCCACTTGGGGCGACAAATGCAAAAAGACCAGATGATGGATGGAATGCAGAGCAAATCAAACATTCATTCCCAGTCACAAAGACTTGGGTTTAATCGTAAAAAGTTGCCAACTCAGAGCAATTATGCTTAATTCGGGGAAACTGCCGGAATGGAAGGTTTTTTCGGAGGGCCCTTGGGTGGAAACTGTTCAAGAGTAATACACCGCCCTTAACTGTTGGTTTCTTGAAGACCTTGGGAAAAAAGCTGATCATCTCTCATTTCTATATTTAGGTCAAGAAAACTAATGTTTCTAAGTCCAACATACAATTGAAGTGAATTGAAGATAAAGATCAATAATGTTGATCCATGTAGTGAACTGTAGGGCTGAATCCTCATTGCCCTTCCAAATAATGAAAACACCATAAACATACCTGTGCCAGATCACAATGTGATCAGAAAAGGAACTGTTTGAAGGGTAGATGTAATCATTTTCAAACAGATGTACATACAGACATTCTAAGCTCGGGAAAAGGTACTGCCTATCAATGTCCCTTGTATTTGTTGATATATATCTCTTTTGTACTCAAAGAAGTTTTCGGTAACAGCATACATGACCATTCCATTGCAAATTCAAAGGAGGTGATTCTGTCTACCTCAGTTTGTCTAAGTAATGCCTCCCCCACCTCCAATGTGTGCTCTTGTGGGATACTCATGTACAGAACTTATTTATCCATAGTATTAAGGAGGGTGTTGGTTATATCAATAAGTAGATCCCTAAGTAGAGCAAGGACATTCTTAGTGTCTCCAAGATATGATGGGATTTTGTAACCAAAGGATGAAGAAACTAAACCAATAGAGGGGCTCCAAAATGTAACCAGTTCCAGGTACTATTGGTCAGACGGAAGGAATTTATTTTTGTGTATTTTGTGAGTTGGCCTACTGCTTTAGGACAATTAGCGTGAACGCATTTTTTAAATATATAGCACTGAGACAATTACAACAGGGTCTGAAATGAACACAGGCTTAAAATGTAAGCCCACATTTCAACCACCCCTTTTGTCTCCACCAGTAAAGGTTATCGCATTTGAAAAAGCTGTCACTCAGAAAATAGAATCCATAGAAATCCAAGGTGAAAGAGTTGTCAATAACCTCTCTAGAGAGGTTACTAGAAAGGAATGCATTTAGAGATTTGAAAGACAACTACTCAATTGTGAGAAAAGCAGCTGAAAAGGGAGGGGCCATTGTTGTCATGGATAGAGAGATGTGTGAAGCTGAAAGCAACTGTCTCCTATCTGATTAGAATAGCTATGATACTTTAAACAATGATCCGACAGGTAGAGTCAGGAAAATGATTGTCAACATTATTGAGGAAACATTATCCTCTGGGAGGATTACAAAACAAGAGACTGACATCCTTGTTCCCAAGGAACTTGCATTGCACAATTCCATATACTCCCTACGATACACAAAAATACATTTCCCCTGCCTGGTAGACAAATAGTATCTGGGGTTGGGAACATATGGAAATACCTCAAGTGAGTCAGCAGTAGAAGAACAAACAGATATTGATGTAAAATCTCTAAGCACATACACTAGAGAACAGTTTCATTAAAAGCTCTTTCTTAACTCAAGAGGGAATTGAAAGGTTGAGGATGAAGACCACATTGAATTGAGTGGTTCAAAGAAAGAAGAAAGATCAGAAATGATGTGGGGTGAGCTGTTTTAATCCCCATGGGTTCTCAAAGAAGAGATGGCAGCATCCAAAATGGAACTATAAGTTAGGTTTGAGGACATGACAGTACGGAGTTAGTTATTTCTTCTGTGGTGGAAAATAGGAGTAAACAGTAACAGCTTCATTTTTCGAAAGTACATTTGCAAGAACCCAGTGTTCATCTCCTCAGGAGTGTGTCCGGTTGGAACTGAAATAGTATACTGGTTTAAGAAAAAAATCATTTTTCTAAAATCTCGCTCCTTGAAATGGAAGGACCAGTACCAAACGCTGGGGCATATTTACAAAAAAGTGGCGCATCGGTCCCAAAGAGTTATTTTTCATGAGTCGCACCAGCCCTACCTAACAACACCATGGTTTCACTGTATTTGCAATATGGTGCACCATGGCAGTCGTTAGGACAATAGTGTCTGTATTTTTGACGCTATTGTGGCGCTTTACTGTAAACTTTTCAGATAATTGAGTATATCTGCCTTTGAACAGAGTCAAAAATCTATATTTTCTTAGCTGTGAGAAGAACCTCTGAATGAGGTGCCACTTGCAGTTGAAATACAGCCATAGAGGACTGTCTATCAGCCCTGGAGGGAGCAACATTGACCGAAATTGTTCTTAGTGCTAATGTCCTACTACTGCTGCTTTCAGAAAATATATTTTTGCCACGCCCTCTATTGCTGAGTAGGGACTACTTTTTAGAGATGCTGCCATGTTTTCTTCACTGTAATTGGTGCTAATCACTTTTGTTTGTTTTATGGTTGCAAGTTTTTCATTTTAATGTTTTAGGCTTAGCGACCACTATGTGTCCTGTTTCTAAAATTGGCTTAATTTTGAGTGTATTGTTTGCCAGTGTGACTTGGAAAATAACTATCAGAGATGGCATGTAGCACATTTCAATCATCACATTTCATTATATGAAAATGAGGGCACAAGATGTTTATGACATTTCTATGACATTGTCAAACTAGGATGAGCTGAATATTTTTTCCTGCAAACTTAAGCCCTCATTACAACTCAGATGGAATAGGTGAGTATTTTCCACAAATGTAAATGCCAATATTCTGAAGTGAGGTATTTTTTTTATTTTTGAGTTCATTCGGTCTAGAGATATAGGCCATTTTGAGTAGCAAAGATAACAATCATACATGATAAAATAGTATTTGTTAAAAAAAACAAGATAACAATAAAAAAACAGTAATAACCAGGACAGTATAACAATAAGATCAACAGGACTAAGTATTTGATTATAGATAAAAAGTACAATAAATAAGACATGGCTAAAATATTAAGAATAAAAAAGATAAAAGATAAAATATAAAATTCTGTCTGACAAACCAATGTGTGCAATTGTTTCCCCGTAAGACCTGGCCCTCGTCAAAAAAATAAAATAACAGTTGAGACTCCTTCTGTCGACTAATGACAGGATGGCTCACATGCCCTTTGAAACAATAAGCCTACACCGGATGTACCAGGCCTCCGCTAAAAATTTGGTAACTGTAATAGCTACCACGGAGGATGAGTCGTATGTACAGATTCTGGTGGCGTTTGCTCTATCATGTAATGACATATTTTTGCAGAGGGGAATGATCCACCTCCCTCTGGGACTTTTATACAGAGGGCAGAAAAATAGTATATGCTCTATTGTTTCTTTACAATTTTGGCAAGAGATACATCTATCATTTGAAGCGATGTTAGATGACCAGTGAGCCGTAAAACCATTAATAGGCAGTGTACCATATCTTAGTTGGAGATATAGAGCACGGGCGTACGGAGGCATGGGAAGGTTCAAGAAGTTCTCAGGCCAGGGCTCATGCTTGATTTGGAGAAATTCCATTGTTAGCCTGCCCGCCCCTTTTTGGTGCAAGGAGTCTTCGTTAACTTTCTCCCAATATCTTTTTGTGACAAGTTTCTTTGCATTATCGGGGATTTGATCCGGATAGTTCCAGTAGGAAGGAAAACCTATTTTGACCCAGGCAGATTTCATTTCCTTCAGCCATGGGATTTTCTCCAGTGCCTGGGGGGTGGCTATGAGCTCTCTTATAGCCAGCCTATATGGTTCGAGTTCAACAGATTTCCATAAGCGGATCCAATAGGAGAGGGGTCTTAGGGCTGCTGTGGTTTTGATACTGTTTAGACCTAGGTCTAGCCTTAGAGGGGTCATTGGAGAGCCCATACCTAGCCGGGCAATCTGTCTAAGGAAATGGTTTTCCTTGGTTTGCAGAGTATCAAGGTTTTTGTGGGACCCCCAAAGTTCCGCTCCATAGAGGGCCGCTGCTCTGATTTGGACATTGTAGATCTCTGCAAGTGTGTTCAAGGGGGGACTCGGAGCCTTTCTCGATCTACGGACAAGGGCCCCTCCTCTCTGGCTTATAATGAGAGCCCCTTTGTCAATGGCTGCCATCCATTTGCCTGTGGTCGATAGTCTGAAACCCAAGTAGTCGAACTCTTCTACTTTCTCCAGTGGAATCGAGTTCATTTCTATGCTAACGCGCAAGCGTTTCTTGGAGGTACTATACATCATGAGTTTTGTTTTCTTAATGTTTACATCCAGACCATAGTCACTACAAAAAACACAGAATTGGTTGATCAGGTTTTGGATTCCCATTGGCGATTTAGATATCAAAATTGTGTCATCTGCATATAGCAGACACAGGATTTTTTTCCCAACCAATTTAGGTGAATCATTTATACAGTTCTCTAAGTAGTGGATGCAATTATTGATATATAGCAAAAAAAGAGTGGGTGCCAGAACACATCCTTGTCTAACTCCTTTTTTAATAGCTACGGGGTCAGTCAACTCACCCCCCTGGCCACATCTAATTTGAGCGAAAGTATTTTCATGCAGTTGGGCAATGAGTTTCAGGAGACCAGATGGCACTCCCATGTTTGATAATGTTGACCACAGCAGGTTCCGGGGGATCAAATCAAATGCGGCTCTGAGATCTATGAAGACCACATAGAGATTACCCCTCCCCAGGTCAACATTCTTCCATTTTATTGACATGAATCTTAGGGCTTGGTCAACTGTACTCACTGCAGGTCTAAAGCCTGCTTGTAGGTCAGAAAGAGCTTCGGACTCCATAATCCATTCCTCAAGATCGAGCAAAAGATGCTTTGCATAGATTTTTTGGGAGTTATCAAGGAGACTAATCGGACGATAATTGGCAGGGATGTTCGGATTTCCTTTTTTAAAAATGGGTACTATTTCGGCCCCATTCCAAGTGGGAGGAGCGGGGGCCCCTGCTGCAATAGCATTGCAGATAAGGTTGAGATATGGTGCCCATATATCTGGTCTTGATTTGTATAGATCGCCTGGGATCTTGTCTGGGCCAGGGGCTTTTCCCCATTTCAATGAGTCTATTGCTGCTCTTGTTTCGGATAGAGAGAATGTGATCGGGGTAGTCTCATGGTTTATTGGGGCATCAGGGGCCCACAAAGATGCTTCAGAAGGCCCTTCATATAGTTGCCCAAAGTGCTCTACCCATGATGCTGAGATGATTGATGAGCCAGGTGCGGCAGGGGAGTTGCTACAGTCATCAGATATTAGTTTCCAGAACCTAGATGTGTCATTAGATTTAGCAGTCTCCAAAATAATAACCCATCTGGCCTCTTCCCAACTTCTGCGTGCCTTAGAACATTCCTTCTTATAAACTTTTCTGGCTGTTCTTAACAGCCCGACATGGCCATCTTTTATTGCTTCCAGGAGAGACAGTTGTGCTTCTCTGCAACAGTTGTCAAACCAAGGAGCGCAGTGCTTTTTGTTAGATTTATTGAGAAACTTTTTTGTGAAAAGATGCTTTAAAGATTGGAACAAGTCAGTGTGGGCTGCTAAGACTCTGTCACCCTCCCCGTTCTCATTTAGGCGGATCATACACTCCATCTGGTTGGCAAGCAGGTTGTAAATGGATGCCAGGTGTTTAGGGGAAGAATTAACAGATTCCCATTTTAGGTTGCGTCTGTTATTTGTTAGAGCCAGCTGGGAGGCATGGCTCTTGGAGTGGGGCACAGTAAACGAAGGAAAAAGTCCTCTGGTTGATAAAATAAACGGGTCATGATCACTCTCAATTTGCTTTTGAACCCTCATATCAAACATGTGGCTCCACAGTCGGATGTCAAGAAGTATATAATCAATACGACTGCTGAGCCCTCCGCGCCTAAAGGTAGCTTGTAGATTTACATCCGAGCGTGAGCGACCGTTGCAGGCTCGGAGGCCATGGGCTAGTGTGATGTCGGCCAGTAAGCGCGCGGATTTATTCAGCCTTGGTATTTTGTTGGAGACTAGCTGAAGGATGCCCCAATGGGCATCCTCTTCTTTACATATTCCTTGGACTAGAGGATTAGGTTTAAAAGTGACATTAAAATCCCCTCCAATCAAAACAAAGAAGGAAGGATAGTTTTTAAGAAAACTGTCCAAAATGAACAGGACATCAGAATCGGTGTGGGAGTTCACATTCCTGTTATAGATATTAATTAAAAGTAACGGTCTCTCTTCAGAAATCATTATTAATAGGACTTGCAAGTCAGGGCAACCCGTATCTATTTCTTCTATCTTGCACCTAAGAGAAGTGTTGATCCACGCAAGCAGCCCTCCCGATGGTCTCCCAGAAGAGGACTTGCGTGCTGGAACCCAATAGCTTTTAAAGCCTAGTCTATATTTGGGTTCTAATGCCCACGTTTCTTGGAAGAGGCAGATCAGGTGATCATCAATAAGACTGCCCCATCCTGGACTTTGTAATTTGCTTTCCAACCCTGCTATGTTCCAGCTGAGTACCTTATCGAGATCCTCTGTTTTTATGGACCCTGCTTTCTTCTGAGGATATTTCCTACAGGGGGAGGAACTGCTAGGAACCATACTAATTCCCTCGGGTATATTAGGACCAGTGGCTTTCTCGCTATGTGCCATGTGAACCTCGCTGGATGTGGCTCCAGCTATATATGAATTAGGTAGGTTGGACATGCGGGTGGACACCAGAATGTATGGAACAATTGACAGGGACGGAATACATTCCTCGCTGACTTGGCTCGTGGTGCTTATGGGTGATCCCTGGTTAACAGGATCTGCCAAGGTCAAAGGGGCACCAGAGTTAGAGATGCTGAGGGCAGTAGGGTGAATGTCCTCAGCATCACCATTGCTCGGAGCCACTTCCGAAAGGTCGTCTCCTAGTCAGTCTGTTTCAGAAAGAGATGACGAAGGGCAACTGGGGCCAAATAGAGGGATAGACTGTGTGTGGATAGCCGGGGAAGCCCCGTATAACGTTGGCGGTTGTCTACTCCAAACTGGCGTGGGAGGTGGATAAAACACTTGTAACCTGCAAAGGGAGGCTTTTCCAGTTATAGGATAAGGTCTATTAGCGTTTATAAAGAGCCGTTGGACAAGGTCTGGAGAATTAAAGTTGATAACTATGCAGTCCCCTGAACCGATCTTCGCTAGGGAACCCACCCACCCTACCCTTCTCACCATCAGTATTGAGGGTGTCATGGAAAAAGCAAACCCTGCGTTCACGTGCAACCAATGAATAACCTTGTTTTTAAGTTCGGTAAAAGATTCAGTGGAATGAGGTTTGAGTTCAGGAACATTCGATATAATGAGTACATAATGACATGATTCTGGTGGCAAATGGAGCACTTTTGGATCTGGCAGGCCCCTGGACTTGTCGCTCTTCTGGTGTTCTGTAAACAGGTGATCCCAAGTGGGGTTGCCATCTCCCGGATTAGTTACAGGGTTATTCCATGTGGCGGTTCCTTTTAAAAGGGGAACTGGAACAATATGGGGCTTATTCATTGAAATACTAGCTGTTTTGACGGAGCTGGTCCAATCTTGGTTTAAAGAGGAAAAAGGGATTTTTGCTATTTGGCCAGTGGGTCTGTTGGCAGTGATGGGGTCATGGTTGGCAAGGGGAAGGGATTGAATTTCTACGGATGGAGCAATTTTGGGTGGCTGGCTATTGATAAGGCTTTCCAATTTGTCCTCAATCGATTGGAGGCGGGTTAAAATTGGAAGAAAAAGTTTGGAAAGCTCATCTCTTATGAAATCCCTGGTGTACTCATTTGTATGGCACTCGTTTATGTTGTGTAAGGGGATTGATACTGTATCCTTATTAGAAGGTTGGGCCATATTAGAGGGGCTCAAAGTCCTAGATCGTTTGTTTTTAAAAGCGGGTTCCCTTCGTTTCCTTTTTCCTTTGGTATTGGAATCTGCTAAGGTGAGGGGGCCTTCGTTTGGGGGACTCTGGGCCAGCGGAAAAGGTGCAGCACGGGTGGTAATTACAATTGGGGTTTCGTCCTGATTCTCCTGGGAATTTTTGGAGGGGGAAGGGAAAGGGGTAGTCAGTACAGACTGTAATTCTGGTCGTGGGGAGGGCTGTGGGGCTGAGCTAACATGAACTAGGCTGTTATTTGAAGAAGGGGGGGCAGCTAAGCGTCGCTGCACTAACTCTATTTCTTTTTCAAGTTCCCCAACAGCCTTTTGCAGAAAACCATCTAAGGTTCTGTTAGAGTGCTGTTTACCTTCCAACCCACCCCCACGTCGATGGCCCATTATTCTTTAAATCAGGGGCCTTTAGTGGGCCCCCGGCTTATAGGGGTGTGTAGGCCTTTGGGACCCAGCCACTGACACTATAGTGTAATTAATAAGCTTCTCAGACCCTGCTGTTAACAATTCCCAAAGACAAGACCACAATAAGACGCCCAAACGTATATAAATAAAGCCTGGCCCAACCACTTATCGGGCACAGACAGGCGTAGAGCGGGTAATGAATTATGGGCTCCTGTCCTTGGGAGAAGAAGAATGGTGCCGCCTCCTTCCAAACTCCAAGAAACGGAATTCAATAAGCAGTTATATGATGAACTGAGATAAATTCAGCTGAGTACGTGGATACACCTGCAAGTATCCGGTTTGGGATAATAGTTTTCCACGTGCTTGGTGGGACCTGGGGCTCTGTGGAAGAGCTACCCACGCACCGAGCAGAGGAACTTGGAGTCTCCTTCAGGCAGCCATAGACAAGTTTGCTGTATGGACCGCGTCTTTGGGTAGATGTCAGGGGGGTGGCCCTGCCCTGCCTCTTCCTGGCAATGACGGGCAAGGACGGGCCCGCCCTTGGCCCGGGCTTTGCCCGGGCGCCGCCCGCGCGCGTCCCGCGACGGCGGGAGCGCGAGTACAGTTTAAAGGGCTCCTGCCCCTTGTCCTTCATCCCGGCACCAATCAGCGCGTCCCGCGACGGCGGAGCGCGAATTCAATTTTAAAGGGCTCCTGCCCATTGACCTCCTCCCGGCAAACAAACAGCGCTTCCCGCTACGGCGGGAGCGCGAGTACAGTTTAAAGGGCTCCTGCCCCTTGTCCTTCCTCCCGGCACCAATCAGCGTGTCCCGCGACGGCGGGAGCGCGAATTCAATTTTAAAGGGCTCCTGCCCCTTGACCTCCTCCCGGCAAACAAACAGCGCTTCCCGCGACGGCGGGAGCGCGAGTACAGTTTAAAGGGCTCCTGCCCCTTGTCCTTCCTCCCGGCACCAATCAGCGCGTCCCGCGACGGCGGGAGCGCGAATTCAATTTTAAAGGGCTCCTGCCCCTTGACCTCCTCCCGGCAAACAAACAGCGCTTCCCGCGACGGCGGGAGCGCGAGTACAGTTTAAAGGGCTCCTGCCCCTTGTCCTTCCTCCCGGCACCAATCAGCGCGTCCCGCGACGGCGGGAGCGCGAATTCAATTTTAAAGGGCTCCTGCCCCTTGACCTCCTCCCGGCAAACAAACAGCGCTTCCCGCGACGGCGGGAGCGCGAGTACAGTTTAAAGGGCTCCTGCCCCTTGTCCTTCCTCCCGGCACCAATCAGCGCGTCCCGCGACGGCGGGAGCGCGAATTCAATTTTAAAGGGCTCCTGCCCCTTCACCTCCTCCCGGCAAACAAACAGCGCTTCCCGCAACGGCGGGAGCGCGAGTACAGTTTAAAGGGTTCCTGCCCCTTGTCCTTCCTCCCGGCACCAATCAGCGCGTCCCGCGACGGCGGGAGCGCGAATTCAATTTTAAAGGGATCCTGCCCCTTCACCTCCTCCCGGCAAACAAACAGCGCTTCCCGCGACGGCGGGAGCGCGAGTACAGTTTAAAGGGCTCCTGCCCCTTGTCCTTCCTCCCGGCACCAATCAGCGCGTCCCGCGACGGCGGGAGCGCGAATTCAATTTTAAAGGTCTCCTGCCCCTTGACCTCCTCCCGGCAAACAAACCGCGCTTCCCGCGACGGCGGGAGCGCGAGTACAGTTTAAAGGGCTCCTGCCCCTTGTCCTTCCTCCCGGCACCAATCAGCGCGTCCCGCGACGGCGGGAGCACGAATTCAATTTTAAAGGGCTCCTGCCCCTTGACCTCCTCCCGGCAAACAAACAGCGCTTCCCGCGACCGCGGGAGCGCGAGTACAGTTTAAAGGGCTCCTGCCCCTTGTCCTTCCTCCCGGCACCAATCAGCGCGTCCCGCGACGGCGGGAGCGCGAATTCAATTTTAAAGGGCTCCTGCCCCTTGACCTCCTCCCGGCAAACAAACAGCGCTTCCCGCGACGGCGGGAGCGCGAGTACAGTTTAAAGGGCTCCTGCCCCTTGTCCTTCCTCCCGGCACCAATCAGCGCGTCCCGCGACGGCGGGAGCACGAATTCAATTTTAAAGGGCTCCTGCCCCTTGACCTCCTCCCGGCAAACAAACAGCGCTTCCCGCGACGGCGGGAGCGCGAGTACAGTTTAAAGGGCTCCTGCCCCTTGTCCTTCCTCCCGGCACCAATCAGCGCGTCCCGCGACGGCGGGAGCGCGAATTCAATTTTAAAGGGCTCCTGCCCCTTGACCTCCTCCCGGCAAACAAACAGCGCTTCCCGCGACGGCGGGAGCGCGAGTACAGTTAAAAGGTCTCCTGCCCCTTGTCCTTCCTCCCGGCACCAATCAGCGCGTCCCGCGACGGCGGGAGCGCGAATTCAATTTTAAAGGGCTCCTGCCCCTTGACCTCCTCCCGGCAAACAAACAGCGCTTCCCGCGACGGCGGGAGCGCGAGTACAGTTAAAAGGCACCAATCAGCGCGTCCCGCGACGGCGGGAGTGCGAATTCAATTTTAAAGGGCTCCTGCCCCTTGACCTCCTCCCGGCAAACAAACAGCGCTTCCCGCGACGGCGGGAGCGCGAGTACAGTTTAAAGGTCTCCTGCCCCTTGTCCTTCCTCCCGGCACCAATCAGCGCGTCCCGCGACGGCGGGAGCGCAAATTCAATTTTAAAGGGCTCCTACCCCTTGACCTCCTCCCGGCAAACAAACAGCGCTTCCCGCGACGGCGGGAGCGCGAGTACAGTTTAAAGGGCTCCTGCCCCTTGTCCTTCCTCCCGGCACCAATCAGCGCGTCCCGCGACGGCGGGAGCGCGAATTCAATTTTAAAGGGCTCCTGCCCCTTGACCTCCTCCCGGCAAACAAACAGCGCTTCCCGCGACGGCGGGAGCGCGAGTACAGTTTAAAGGGCTCTTGCCCCTTGTCCTTCCTCCCGGCACCAATAAGCGCGTCCCGCGACGGCGGGAGCGCGAATTCAATTTTAAAGGGCTCCTGCCCCTTGACCTCCTCCCGGCAAACAAACAGCGCTTCCCGCGACGGCGGGAGCGCGAGTACAGTTTAAAGGGCTCCTGCCCCTTGTCCTTCCTCCCGGCACCAATCAGCGCGTCCCGCGACGGCGGGAGCGCGAATTCAATTTTAAAGGGCTCCTGCCCCTTGACCGCCTCCCGGCAAACAAACAGCGCTTCCCGCGACGGCGGGAGCGCGAGTACAGTTTAAAGGGCTCCTGCCCCTTGTCCTTCCTCCCGGCACCAATCAGCGCGTCCCGCGACGGCGGGAGCGCAAATTCAATTTTAAAGGGCTCCTGCCCCTTGACCTCCTCCCGGCAAACAAACAGCGCTTCCCGCGACGGCGGGAGCGCGAGTACAGTTTAAAGGGCTCCTGCCCCTTTTCCTTCCTCCCGGCACCAATCAGCGCGTCCCGCGACGGCGGGAGCGCGAATTCAATTTTAAAGGGCTCCTGCCCCTTGACCTCCTCCCGGCAAACAAACAGCGCTTCCCGCGACGGCGGGAGCGCGAGTACAGTTTAAAGGGCTCCTGCCCCTTGTCCTTCCTCCCGGCACCAATCAGCGCGTCCCGCGACGGCGGGAGCGCGAATTCAATTTTAAAGGGCTCCTGCCCCTTGACCTCCTCCCGGCAAACAAACAGCGCTTCCCGCGACGGGGGGAGCGCGAGTACAGTTTAAAGGGCTCCTGCCCCTTGTCCTTCCTCCCGGCACCAATCAGCGCGTCCCGCGACGGCGGGAGCGCGAATTCAATTTTAAAGGGCTCCTGCCCCTTGACCTCCTCCCGGCAAACAAACAGCGCTTCCCGCGACGGCGGGAGCGCGAGTACAGTTTAAAGGGCTCCTGCCCCTTGTCCTTCCTCCCGGCACCAATCAGCGCGTCCCGCGACGGCGGGAGCGCGAATTCAATTTTAAAGGGCTCCTGCCCCTTGAC
Source organism: Pleurodeles waltl (assembly GCF_031143425.1). Taxonomy (NCBI): domain Eukaryota; kingdom Metazoa; phylum Chordata; class Amphibia; order Caudata; family Salamandridae; genus Pleurodeles; species Pleurodeles waltl. The sequence goes on along the minus strand of NC_090439.1, from coordinate 791,575,199 downwards.
CTCCTCCCGGCAAACAAACAGCGCTTCCCGTGACGGCGGGAGCGCGAGTACAGTTTAAAGGGCTCCTGCCCCTTGTCCTTCCTCCCGGCACCAATCAGCGCGTCCCGCGACGGCGGGAGCGCGAATTCAATTTTAAAGGGCTCCTGCCCCTTGACCTCCTCCCAGCAAACAAACAGCGCTTCCCGCGACGGGGGGAGCGCGAGTACAGTTTAAAGGGCTCCTGCCCCTTGTCCTTCCTCCCGGCACCAATCAGCGCGTCCCGCGACGGCGGGAGCGCGAATTCAATTTTAAAGGGCTCCTGCCCCTTGACCTCCTCCCGGCAAACAAACAGAGCTTCCCGCGACGGCGGGAGCGCGAGTACAGTTTAAAGGGCTCCTGCCCCTTGACCTTCCTCCCGGCACCAATCAGCGCGTCCCGCGACGGCGGGAGCGCGAATTCAATTTAAAGGGCTCCTGCCCCTTGACCTCCTCCCGGCAAACAAACAGCGCTTCCCGCAACGGCGGGAGCGCGAGTACAGTTTAAAGGGCTCCTGCCCCTTGTCCTTCCTCCCGGCACCAATCAGCGCGTCCCGCGACGGCGGGAGCGCGAATTCAATTTTAAAGGGCTCCTGCCCCTTGACTTCCTGCCGGCAAACAAGCAATTTAACATGTCGTAAAAATCTCCTGTTCTGACTTTATAACTTGAATTTTAGGCATAGTATATGGAATCATATTTAATACTAGGCCTGGGTGGAGTTTGCGGAGTTCTGTCATGCAGAACCAGCGAAGTGGCAAAAAAACTCCGCCGTACAGCACAGAGTTTTGTGAGCGGCAGAGTGTGGGTAAGTCGTGCTGATTTTCATCACTAGTAGTTTCTCCTGTGCTGCAAAATTAGTGTCAACGGCATCACGCGTAGTGCCTGAGGATGCTAAATTCTTTCTGCAGCTTGAGTAGATTTTCTACAAGTGGCAGCTTTCTCAACGTGGACAAGCATGACCTGCCGCGAAGACCCGCGTTCAGAAACCTCCCTTGCGCTCGCCAACATTGCGCTTTCCCTCACTCGAGATCACCAACCTAATGTTGGCAAGCCATGTGAAAGAAAAAAACTCTACCCCACATCCCTTTGCAGAGTTTTTCAGAACTCTTCACTCCGGGTGGAGCACGGAGTGGGCAAAACTCTGCGAACTCCACTGGTGAAGTGGAATTCTTTGCCCACCCCTACTTAATACATCGAATTCTGCATTTATACCTTTTTTGTCTTATACATTTTAAAAGGTTTGACTTGCCGCACTTTATCAGGGGAAAACTACGAAAGTGTGATCATTATTACACAACTTGTCATTTTGAGGGATCAGAATTTTGCCCTGCACTTGGAATTGAGGCCTAAAATTGCGTGTCTTTGTGTTGTTGATGTAGATGGACACCTGATCTACCTACTTGGTGTTACTAGTCTGCACACACCTTGAATGAACAGGTGCATTAAGAGTCCCTTTCATCATATTGACCCACTTTTAAAGGGACTGAAAGTTAGAAGCATGTCCACCCGCGGTATCCCACGCTGCTGAAAATCTTTTGATGGTTTCTTAAAAAACCGTTGACTATTGAGAGATGATATTACTGTTGGAAACATTTCTATACAGGTTGCTTTGCAAAAAAATCATGCCATTTATTCTGCACAAATATACAGTTAGGGAGTAGGAAAAACATTTGCTGACGTTAGCTGGTTATTTGCACTCTACAAAACAACTAGTGTGACAAATAGTCGGTATATTTTTATATTTGTAAATAGATTGTAAAGGGAAATAATATCCTTAATATTTTGTCAAATAAAACAGCTTAGTGCAGAACCTGCATTTTTTACGTTTAGTTGAAAATGTAAGTTCAAATAACTATTTACATCTATTTCTTTAAAAATGCATTTTTGCTAGAATTACTACCAAAATATTGCGAAGAAAGGTACATATAGGTAAGTATGGCTTTACTATTCGTAAACCCACTTCGAGAATATATCATCAAGGCACAAAGATGTGAAAGTAAGAATAGCAAATCAGTACTTAAATATATATACTTAGCCTCACAACAGTTTGATAGACGGTATTTTCGCTACAAAGGTTTTGTAGATTCCATTTAAAGTTCAATAATCTGGAGGTATAACATCATTAACATATGGAAACCATTGCACATTCTGGACATGACTGAATTACTGACAGACACAAAGTGACAATAGGAGACAACAATCCCCATATGCATGCTGCCTTGTGGTTGTTCACAGCCACGACACACGCCCCTCAATGCTCTGGAACATTCGTACATCAAATCAACTATGCTTACAATTAGCGTTAACTTTCTTCACATGCTACCGCTGTCCTTTAAGATACAGCAAATGCTATGCAGAGGTTGGTGCTGGCTGAAACTAGTTAAATGGGCGTTCAAGGAAATGAAATGAGTGTACCTGCATGTTGATTTGTTTCTTAGGGCTGACGTCTCTTACCTGGCATTACCCAGAAAGACTGCCCATGTCACCTTTCAGAATTTAACTCATTCAGCCAAAGGCTATAAACGCAAGGTACATTATGTCACACATACACAGCATGATTGAAGATGGGGCAGTCCTGCTGCTGCTAATGCTTCTTCTGCTAAGAATGATCTTGTAATGATGTAACATGGCTCCATGCCAGAACACTGGGCATGGAACCAGCTTGTTCTGAGGTTCTGTGATGCAGGGTTCTCTGCATGACAGTTGATATGCTGGCTGTTGGTTGAGGCTGTAATAAATACCTCCTACCACATATCTTCATCTGGAGTGGATTCACTTTATTACACTGGCGACGAGGGTGGGATAAAAAGGAACCCAGAGGAAGGGACAGCCTCAACAACAACAAAGAAGGAAGAGCTTGGATTATTTAAGAGAAAAACGGAGATAACTTACAGAGACGTGCTGGGAGAGGATCGAGCGTTTTGCAGCATGTTCTAGCGGAGAAAAGTGTGAAATTGCGGTTGTAGGGGCTTTGTGGAAAGCTGTTTGAGCATTTACTAAGGATCAAAGTGGTCTCTGGATGCTTCACGACGTCAGAAGGTCAGTGAGCAATTGAAAAAGGAAAGTAAGCTGTGGGAATTGTTGGCGGCCATCTTGAGTGTGGTGAAAGGAGAAAAACAAGCCAGATTGTCTGAAGAAAATAGACTGGATGTTTGGTTGCGGCCATTTTGAGTGAGGAAAACGATACGAGATTGCTCAAAGAGAAAGCAAGCCCAACTACCTGAAGAAAACGGACTAAATGTTTCGTGGCGGCCATCTTAGATGAGGAAGAAGGATTTTTTTTTATTTTAAAATTTTTTTTTTTTTTTTACAGCGCAATTGTTGGAGGACATCGAAGAAGAACATCGACGGTCTATTGGAAGTTGAAACTTAGACAAAGACTGGATAAGGATCACTATATTGGTTTGTGGTCACGGGAATATACATTTCTTTGGAAACTTTATTGCACTTGTGGAATACAAGTATTGGGCGTTGTAAAATGAAGTAAACTGAAAAGGTCGTCTCTGCGGTGACAAACACACCTGAAGACCCGTGTTTGATATAGCGGCATCGTGCTGGGACATACGGTGACTGGGAAACCTTTTGGACTTTAAGTACTTTTAGCAACTAGTAGGGTTTGGAATATATTGTGGGGAAGAAGTGTTTTACACCTCTTGTGAGTATGGAGAATGTTACGGCGCCGCCGTTTTTTTTGTCAGATCCAGGAGAACCGGTTATTAAGTGGAAGAAATGGAAAAAGATTTTTGAGAATTATGCCAGGGTGTGTGGTACGAATTTGAGTGGTGAAAGGAAGCAGGCACTTTTGTTACATTGTTTAGGGGGTGAAGGACAGGAGGTGTTGGAAAATCTACCTCCATTGTCGCAAGCTGATCAGAGGGGGTTGAATGAATATGAAATATGTGCAAGACAACTAGATTTACATTACTTACTAAAGATTAGTACTATTATGGAAAGGTACCATTTTGGTTTGCGGGAGCAAGGGAAAGAGGAGCGTGTTGAAGAATATATTGCGGCGTTACAGAAGTTGGCTTCAAGTTGTAAATTTGGGGTGTTGGTAGAAGAAAGGATTAGAGATCAGTTTGTGCTGAGGTGTTGCAGTGATAAAGTGAGGGAAGAACTCTGGCTAAAGGACGAGCCACCGTTGGATGAGGTTGTTAGTATTGCAAAAAGGGTAGAGCATATGTTAAAGTGTGTTGGAGAACTAAGTAAAGCACATAAAGAAGACAAGGTCAGTGTAAAAGCACAAGAAGTGGAGTGTCAAGTCATACAAAAAGATGAGAAGAAAAAAAAGTATGAGGGTGTCCATGAGAAAGGTGTTGTAATTGAAAATAGCGCAGAAAAGACACAGGGGAATAGGAGGTTTGCAACACTTTTTCAAGGAAATTGCTACAGATGTGGAAGATTTGGACACATGGCTAATGCAAGTGAGTGTCCTGCTAATAGGATTACTTGTAATGTTTGCGGAAAAAGAGGACATTTTGGGAAAAATTGTAGGATGAGGAATAGGAGAGATTCTAGATCAGAAATAAAGGAAGTCAGTTTTCAAGTTAGTGAGAGTGAGGTGGAACACCCCTCTGAATGGGTTTTGGTGGGGGATGTTAGAGTCAAAATGAAATTTGATTCATGCTCTCACATCACGTTTCTCTCAAAGGATCTTTTTATGAAGAATTTTCAAGGAAGGAAGAAACTGTTCGAACCTAATATTAAACCTACGGGTTATGGTGGGTTGCCAATTAAGTTATTAGGTTATTTTGATGACTGCATTAAGTACAATGGTAGGTTCACTGATGCTAGGATTTATGTTGCTGAGAGGGGTGATAATTTGTTGAGCTGGAGTCATCAAGCACGTTTGGGTGTCATTCTCAATCCTAATACACATCCATCTGTTCAGGTACAATCTATTGAGGGTGACGAAAACAAGTTTGTGAGAGCTTTTGGTGAATTGTTCAGTGACACCTTGGGGTGTTTAAAGGGGTACAATCACCATATTAAGTTGAAACAGGGCGCAGTACCAGTTGTGGCAAAAGTTAGACGCATTCCCATTTGTGTCCAAGACGCTGTACAAAAAGAGATAGACAAATTGTTGTCCACTGGTGTTATACAGCCGGTAGAGGCAACGGAGTGGTTAGCTCCCATTGTTGTGGCATGTAAACCAAATAATGAAATCCGTCTATGTGTGGATCTTCGTGCCTTAAATAAAGAAGTGGTGGTTGACGAGTTCCCACTTCCCAATATTGAGGAATTAGTATCATCGTTGGATGGTGCTTTTTATTTTACCACTCTGGATATGGCATCAGCATACCATCAGGTTCCGTTGAGTAAAGAGTGTCAAGAATTAACGGCTTTTATTACGCCAATGGGGGCCTTCAAATTTTTGCGTATGCCGTTTGGGCTGGTTTCTGCGGCCTCAGTATTCCAGAGGATTATGGAAGATCTTTTTAAAGGCATTTCAGGCGTAAAGTGCTACCAGGACGATGTATTAATATGTGGGAGAGACGTGAGAGAACATGATGAGAGGGTGCATGCTGTGCTTAAAAGGATGCTTGATGCTGGGTTATCTCATAGGCGAAGCAAATGTAAATTTGGAGTCACTGAACTGGACTATTTGGGTCATCATATTTCACGGCAGGGGGTGAGTCCTAAAAAGGTCTGGTGGACACTATTGAAATGTTAAAAGAACCGTGTACAAAAGATGAAGTTTCTTCATTCTTAGGTATGGCAGAATTTTATAACAAATGTATACGAAATTTTGCAGATAAGACAGTAAATCTAAGGAAGTTGATGTGTAAGAATGCAAAGTTTGTTTGGACGGAAGAGTGTGGTACAGAATTTAAAAAAGTAAAAAATGATCTCAGGAATGCACTAAACTTACAAGCTTTTGTACCTGGGAATCCCACTTTCATTGTTACTGATGCGAGTATAAAGGGGCTGGGTGCTCTTCTTTTTCAGATCAGGAAGGGCCAAGAGGTGCTAATAGCTTGTGCTTCAAGATGCTTGAAAGGGGCAGAGATAGGGTATTCTGTTATAGAGAAGGAAGCGTTGGCAATTTTCTGGGCCATAAACAAGTTCAGAAAATTTGTGTGGGGATCTTCTTTCGTAGTCAGGTCTGATCATAAACCCCTGAAAGAAATTTTTGAGAAGAAGGGTTTGGACTCAATTTCCTCGAGGATCAGGAGATGGGTCATTTCCTTACAGGAGTATAACTTCATGTTTGAATACATTCCGGGAAAGACAAATGTAACGGCAGACTGTCTGTCGAGATTGGTGGAGGTGGTAGGGAATGATAAATCTCAGGATGAAAATGATCAATGTGATGCTGAGTGTGGCATAAGAGTTTGTGATGTTACGCTGGGGGCTGTAAAGGAAGATGAATGGAGGGATGAGTTGCAAAAGGATAGTGAATTGTGTTCGGTGATGTCTCTTTTGGAACAGCATAAGTCTCGAAGTCTGGTTAAACCTTGGTCGTTAGTTGCGAATGAGTTAGCCGTTGTTGATGGTATTCTAATGAGGGGCACAAGAATGATTCCCCCTTTGAGTTTGAGAGAAGTCATTGTGAACATGGCTCATGAAGGGCATATGGGCATTTCTAAAACCAAAGAGCGCATCCGTCAGGATTTCTGGTGGCCTGGATTAGATTTGATGGTGGAACGTACTGTTAGGGAGTGTACACCTTGTCAAGCTAGCGATAAGGTGCTCAAACCAAGACGTTCACCTATGGTTTGTAGAAGTTTACCAAAAAGTCCATGAGATGAATTAGCTATCGATATTGTGGGGCCATTGCATGGAGAACATCAGACTCCTTACCTGTTGGTGTTGCTGGATTTGTATTCACGATGGGTAGAGGTGAGTTTGGTGAGAGAGATCACTTCTCAATCTGTGATCAGTTTTTTAGAATCTGTGTTCAAACGCGAGAGTTTTCCTAACTCTATTCTTTCTGACAATGGTCCGCAGTTCTGTTCTGCTCAGATGGAGGAGTATTTTGTAAAATGTGGAATTGTACATAAAAAAATTGCGTTATATCATCCAGAGGCGAATGGTGCTTTGGAGAGATTTAACAGGACTTTAAAAGAGAGTATACAATTAGCAAAGGTAAACTGTTTAGATTGGAGAAAAGAACTGCAGGGTCGTATAACAGCTTACAGGTACACTCCTCATGCATCAACGGGGAAGACTCCTTTTGAACTGCTAAGGGGAAGGTCTCCAAATACTTGTTTGTGTCCTGGCTGGATGGTTGCTGGGAAGGGTTTGAAAAATAATGGTATTGGGGAATGGAGAGACAAAGAAGTGTCTCGGCAAATCAAAAGGAAGATTTATGTTGATAAAAGGAATAATGCGAAAGTTACAAATTTTGAGGTTGGAGATAAAGTAAAGGTCAAAGCTCCTGTGGGATGTCAAAATTGGTCAAAATATACCTCTCCAAAAACTATCATTAAGCTGTTTAAAAATGCTGTCAAGACGGATGATGGTCGCATGTGGAATCATAGTCGTGTAGCACATTCTGGGGGGTGTGGTGTGGCCGACAGGAGAGATGATACTTCTTATCGTTTTCCCTCTGACATTGATTTAAGGTCTGATCATACTCGTAGGAGTGTCAGAACACGCAGGTTTCCTTTACATTTGCGTGATTTTGTGTAGTTCTTTCTACCCTCTTTTTCTTTCTGTTCAAATCTGTTTTTGTTCTCATGTTACTACTGTTCTAATGTAAAGAGGAAGAAGTGTAATGATGTAACATGGCTCCATGCCAGAACACTGGGCATGGAACCAGCTTGTTCTGAGGTTCTGTGATGCAGGGTTCTCTGCATGACAGTTGATATGCTGGCTGTTGGTTGAGGCTGTAATAAATACCTCCTACCACATATCTTCATCTGGTGTGGATTCACTTTATTACAATCTGTACCAGGAACCTCTACTGCAGCTGCGAGAGCTGGGAGTGGACCTTCCTGTGCACATGGGAGGAATGTGCAGTGGTTTGTGCATGCAACAGTGCTCGAGATCCTAATAGTGACTATGTACATCCCTGCACTTCTGGACAGCAATCACGCACTACAGTGCACTTCCTGGCAACGATTTGGTATATCACCAGACAGGCTCTGAGGCTCAGCTGCTAATCTGGGCTCCCTATCCATACCACAAGGAATGTCTTGCGCTCATCTGGCCTCCGTATAGCTGAGGGTATCCCTGAAGTCCTTTTAACAGGATCTACACTTCCTCCACGAAGATACTGGGGCCTGATCTGTTCCCTACTCAGGCATTTTCGGGGATTCTCGAGTCCGCAGAGCAGCAGTACAAAAGCATATGTTCAGTTGGTCCATTAAATCAATCACAAATAGCTAAATTGCTCATATCTGGGTACATGCAGTTGGCGCAAAATCACAATGACCATTGCACAATTTTACGTTGCGGGGCATGTGAAAAAAAATCTAAAACGTGACGAGAGGAGGGCAGTCATTCAAGGATAGAAGACATTTTAGGTGTTGTTAGACCTGACAGCCTTAGGGTGGTCACCCCTAACCTTTTACCTCCCTCCCTCCACTTTTTGGATGTTGTTTTTGCTGGTTTTAAGACTCTGTGCACTTTACCACTGCTACTCAGTGCTAAAGTGCATATGCTCTCTCCCTTCAAACATGCTAACATTGGTTCACACCCAATTGGCTGATTTAATCTACTTATAAGTCCCCAGTAAAGTGCACTATGTGTACCAGGGCCTGTAGATTAAATACAACTAGTGGGCCTGCATCACTGATTGTGCCACCCACATAAGTAGTCCCTTAACCATGCCTCAGGCCTGCCATTGCAAGGCCTGTGTGTGCAGTTACACTGCCACCTCAACATGGCATTTATAGGTACTTTCCAAGCCTTAAACTCCCCTTTTTCTACGTATAAGACACCCCTAAGGTGTGCCCTAGGTAACCCATAGGGCAGGGTGTTGTGAAGACAAAAGGCAGGATATGTACCTGTGTAGTTTACATGTCCTGTTAGTGTAACACTCCTAAATTCATTTTTACACTGCTGTGAGGCATGCTCCCTTCATAGGCTAACATTGGGGCTACCCTCATACATTATTTAGTGGTAGCTGCTGATCTGAAAGGAGAAGGAAGGTCATATTTAGTATGGCCAGAATGGTGATACAAAATCCTGCTGACTGGTGAAGTTGGATTTAATATTACTATTTTAGAAATGCCACTTTTAGAAAGTGAGCATTTCTCTGCACTTAAATCCTTCTGTGCTGTACAATCCACATCTGGCTGGGCTTAGTTGACAGCTCCCTTGTGCATTCACTCAGACACACCCCAAACACAGGATACTCAGCCTCACTTGCATACATCTGCATTTTGAATGGGTCTTCCTGGGCTGGGAGAGTGGAGGGCCTCACACTTACAAGTCACACAAAGGACTGCCACACCCCCAACTGGGACCCTGGCAGACAGGATTTAACTGAAAGGGGACCTTGTGCACTTCTAAGCCACTCTTTGAAGTCTCCCCCACTTCAAAGGCACATTTGGGTATTTAAACAGGGCCTCTGCCCCTACCAACTCAGAAACTTCCTGGAGATGAGAACCTGAACCAGAACCTGAATCCTGCCAAGAAGACCTGCCTAGCTGCTCAAAGGACTCACTGCTTTCTGTAAGGAACTGCTGCCTTGCTGTTGCCCTGCTGCCTTGCTGCTCCCTGGCTGTGGTGAAAAAGTGCTCTCAAGGGCTTGGATAGAGCTTGCCTCCTTTTCCCTGTGGTCTCAGGATCAAAAAGACTTCATCTGTACAAGAAGGACTCGTTGTGTGGCGAAATTCAACGCACAGCCTGCCAGAAACAGCGCACAGCCTGCACCGAAGTGAAAATTTCACTGCACGCCTAACCAGATCGACGCAGCCCTACTTTGCAATGAGAAGATCGACGCAGTGCCAGTGTAGCGACCGGAAATTAGACGCACGGTCTCACCAGATCGACGCACAGACGGAATGACGCAGCCTGACTTCCAGAGAGGAATCAACGCAGCGCCTGCCGTTCAGTGGAAAATTAGATGCAATGCCTACCGGATCGACACAGCTCCTGTGACTTTGTCCTAACCACACCGGAAATCCACGCATTGTCCTTGGGGCATCTGAAAAACCTGCAACCTGAAGAGGATCCACGACCGACCACCGTAAATCGACGCGCAGCCATACGTGTGTGAAAACTAAACAACTCATCGCTGTGTGCCACCCGAGAAATCAACGCACGCCCCTTTGTTTCCATGCTTCTCCTCCTCTGCAATTCTTTGCAGAGATTTTTAATGCGAACCAGATAATTTATGCTTGAAAGAGACTTTGTTTTGCTTTTAAACGACCTAAGACATTTTTTATCACTTTCCAGTGATATCTCAACATATACTTATTGCATTTTAATCGCTTTGACCTGCATCTTACCAGATAAATATTATTTGTTTTCCAAACACTGTGTGGTGTATTTTTGTAGTGCTATATTGTGTTATTGTATGATTTATTGCACAAATACTTTACACATTGCCTTCTAAGTTAAGCCTGACTGCTCAGTGCCAAGCTACCAGAGGGTGGGCACAGAATAGTTTGGACTGTGTGTGACTTACCCTGACTAGAGTGAGGGTCCTTGCTTGGACAGGGGGTAACCTGACGGCCAACCAAAGACCCCATTTCTAACAGGTGTCATTCCCAAATGTAACCCCAGACCATTTGCCACATTGGAAAGGAAACGTTGCTCAGAATATTACCCCCTTCACGCATTTCTTACACCTTTAGCACACGCATGTCCACAACTTTGCCAATGTGCGCAGTCTGTTTCTGGAAAAGTATTTGCGCATCACAGAACTGAGCAATGGTTTTTGAAATATTATCCCCGAAATACACATACATGTACGCTCCATAGGCAGGATATTCTGCATTGCTTAAATCAGAAAATTACATAGCCGGTCCTCTGTTGGAACAGTGTTTGTAGGCGGAGCTGTGGCTCAATTAGCATCAGAGTGGTGTCTTACGATAATATGTGTGTTCTGAGGGATGTTCCACATGTCTTCATTTCCTCAATAATGTCCATCCACTCTGATCCTACAACCAGACCAGAGTGTTGAGTAAATAAAGAAATGTGGAACATACCTCTGAGCAGTCCACAATCAAACAAAATAGCTCTATTATCATTAATAAAGATAACAACATAGTGTGTGTCATTCATTTTGTGAAATATTATCATTAATGCTCATATAGACTTCACGATTTTCTCTGTGTTAGAAAATCAGGTTGGCTGAGTACACCACAAAAATGTAAACCCTGTCTCCTGTATTTTTGAATGGAGAGGACTTCTTTTCTAACAGTTTGTTTTTTGCACTAAGTTGCAAGCAGCAGCTGCACTGGGGTGGGTTTTACCACAGTACAGCTGCACAGATTAGGCATTTTGAGCTACAAGTAACGGTTTAGTTTGGCTCTGCGGAGCCACCGTGGACAGCCCACTGCCTTGTTTGTCAAATGACCAAAGTCACCTATTTGTGATGATTCTTTCGTATCCCAATTTGGTGGGTTCAGGCACCGCGCTTTCTCATTTATTACGCGCCTTTATGCATAGTCAGGGTCATCTCTGACCGTACCACAAAAAGTCTAGTGAGCAGTTACAAATACATTAGTATAGTTTTGGTTTCTCATAATGAATTTGGGGTGAAGAGAAGACGCTATACCTACACCATCTGGGCAGCAGAAGCACAACACTCCTTACTTTATATCTAGGATCTGCAGCATGCAGGGGGAGAAGCTCTGCATGGAAAAATATTTTTGGGCGGGATGACAGAACATCCAAAACACCACCATGTTCTTTTTGGAGTGGCCGGCATATTGCCTGTTCACCTGCTGACAATTTAGCTCACGGAGTGGGTTACGACCTGATATAGAACTCCCTAGTCCATGTCAATGCTGTGGTAGGAAAGGTACGCATGACGGATGGAAAGAGGAGGAGGCAGCTGTTTAAGGAACAGGTATCTTCTGCGCGTTAACTGATTCCTACATCTGCTTTAGCAATAATGTCAACTCTACATTTCAGCTGCTTTACGCACAGAAGACACAAACTCCATTGCACAACTGCCCCACGATTCACACCACTATGTGCAGGACCCTTTTTTACCTTTGCCTTGCAACAGTCTGCACTCAGTGTAATCTTAGAGAATTTGAAGGCAGTGGTGAAAAAATATGTTGGTAACGCCTTTTTAGAACAACTTGAAATTTTCTACCCATTTTTGTGAAAATTCACTTTCTATGCTGCCCAACAATATTGAATTTTACAATAAACGTGAACCAGAGAGAAAGCTCTCTTTTCTAGAAGGCCCCGTGGAAGGTGGGGGTCCTGGGCAATTGCCCTCCTTGCCCTTGTCTAAAAACATATCTGCCTGTACTGTCCTGGAATCTTTTCACAGAACTCAACATCGATACTTATATGTTCACACAACACTGGCAGTGTGCAGTCACGTCACCGCTGTGCTTCTATTTGCATCCAGCCAGGAACGATCGGAGGAAACTGCACAGAAGTTTCACTTTGGTAAATCAGGATGCTTCTTCCATTCAGTTATGCAGTAGAACAGAGCAAAGAAGCTCCAAGACGCCTTAACTGAGAAATGGTACCTAGACAAAACTAATTTTAGAACCAACAATCTGAGAAAGGCAGCACCCAGTATGTGAAAGGTATCAGTCTCCAGTCCCCTGCTGCCCTTTCCTTACTGCTCATTTCGACAGGGAAGACAGTAGCCAGTATCCAGGAAAGGAGTACCATGAATCCTAGCAGAAGGACCTACGGCTCTGCTATCTCATATCCCCCGGTGGCAAGCCTAACTTCACCAACCACAAAACTGAATCCCACCAAGGGGCAAATTCACGAAAAGTGGTGCATCATGCCATGATGCACCACTTTTCTTGCACCCTATTGTGCCCCACTAATGCCACCATGTGTGCTCCATATTTATGATACAGTGTACTATGGCTCACGTTATGGTACTAGCGTAATAAATGTTGACGCTAGTTTGGCGCTTTGCAGGATTAGCGCAAAAAATATTGACACTAATCCTGCAAAGTGACAGGAGGCCCCTTGAAAACAACGGGAGCCTCATTTTAACACCCGCCTTAGGCAGGCATTAAAGATGATGCAAAAATGGCGCAGTGGACTCCTATAGATTCCACTGCGCCATTTTTCTAGGCCTCCTAACTGCGGAGGGCCCCTTTTTCATACATTATGGCTGGCGCAGGCAAATGTGGCTCAAAGATTTACGAAGTGGCACGATGCATGCATTGAGCCACTTTGTAAATATGGCACAGCATTTTATCAACCTATTACCACAGTAGCATAATAAAGATGACACTAATGTGGCGCAAAGTGGCACTAAGGAAATCTGGCCCCAAGTTTCTTAACAGCAAGGCTCCATCATCGACGTAACTATGTTCTTATCTCGTCGCTCAATGGTTTAATTTAGCCTGAAGAAATTTTCGTAGGAGCACATCCCAGTCATTGTTGGGCCACCTCCTACCAAGAATAAAGTTCAGTGCAAAGTGAAGACATCAACGCAGACCAGCTAGGTGAGGTTGCGGTATTAAACAGCAAGATATTGACTGGGCCACGCTGGCAACAACGTTATGAGTAGCAGGAAATTGGCATGCACTCTGTGATGTGGAATTTGATGTGGGAATGCTGCTGTCTAACTGTGCTTCGTTTTGTTATGTATTAAAGGACTTTATGTGATATAAAACACCCAGTTAAGTATGCTACGGCTAGATTGGTGCATTTTGCCTTCAATCAAACAAGCATCCTATGGTGTCACTATCTCACTCATGTAGTTTAGTGGTACTTCCTATTTTAACTCATAGGTAGTTGGGCTTTAACCTTAATAATAATCTTCTCTCGAAATAAGGGAAGCTTTGGAACTGTCCTGCGAGCACATGAGTATACTGGTAACCTGGAAAAAGTGTATTTAAGAAACCCTCACCTTCCATCTTCTCAGCAGATCAATAGTTATATCACCAGTTCTTCGGTGATAGCTAACGATGCGTTAGTTGGCTGAGCTGCGCGAACATTGAAGCCCTAATGAAAAATGGAGCTCGATTTCCATAAGGCTATTACCGTTGACTCGATACACTCTTTAAACTGGTACTCTGAGGTAAATTATTTTTGCCTCGTGGATAATAGTTTTAGATAAAAAGGATGCAGACGCTCAGCACATATTGGTTTAAACGGTCCTTAAACTTTGTTGACTTCCAGGTAAGTGTCGGGTGAAAGGTCACCTATCGTGTGGCAATGTATGTAATCAGCAAGTATATAGCTGATACTGCAGAAATAAATTGAGGCCGCGGTTTGGACAGAAAGGCATACCCTCAAAAAATATTTGCACACTAATAAATAGCCTATCCCCTTGACTTTCAACATTTCTTAAAATAATCTAAATAGTTGTACATGCTACCTTTGTCGTCTGTGATTTTCACATTAACTTGAAAAGCCATTATCCAACTCTGTGCGTATGGTCTTGGCTAATTGGTAGGATGGTTAATTTTTTTAAAACAAATAACATAAAATAAAAAGAAGAAAATCATGCCTGCGCCATTAGCGCACAATAAAAAATTTAAATACAAAAATACCCGTTAGGAATAATTTTATTGGGAGCTAGAAGAGGTATAGCAACAATTTTACACTGTAATGTGCATCTCCAGAAACTATGGGCCATATTTAAAAAAAGAAAGTGGTGCATCAGCTATGAGGAGCCACTTTTCTTGCTCCCCCTCCTACCAGTACGTAACAACACAATGGTTGCGCTGTATTATGCTAGTGCAGGAGGCCCCTAGGTCACTATGGGAGAGTCATTTTAATGCCTGCTCTGAGCAGGCGTTACAAATTACGCCAAAAATGGCACAATGAAATATTTTCAATTTCACTGTGTCATTTAAGTGGGCCTCCTGGTGCTGGCATGCCCTCCATATACATTATGCCTAGTGCAGGCTTAATGTGGCGCCAGGGGTTACAAAGTGGTGCAATGCATGCATTGCGCCACTTTGTAAATATGGCGAGGCAGAAAAAAACACTTTAGTTCGGTTTTAGTGTAAAAAAAATGATGCTATGGTGGCATTAAGGTGGCACTAGAGCCTCTTAAATATGCCCCTATAATTCTTATTAATTCATAGAATATGCATTATTGAATTGAGGACTGTAACGTGAAGACCCATTTTAAACACACATCATGAATTTAAAAAACAATAAGGATGACGAAAGAGAAGAAAAACCCCTCGACACAGTAAACTATTAGCAAATCAGCCCTAGTACTGAACACACTCCTTTTTAGGCAGATGTGCACATACAATCAAACAATGGAAGAAAGACTGTGGCTGAAGTGGGCTGACACTCCACGTCATGCTGTACGCAGTGGTGTTAGGAAGTAAAATGGGAATGACAGTTGAACAGACCAACGGATGAAGGAGGCTGACCCACACACCACTCTAAATATGTATACATATAAGCATGTCTCTAAGATAGACCTAAAAATTCATTGAATATGCAAAGGACGCGTAGATCTTTTTTAAGTATACAGTCGGGACTAATACTGAAGAATGTTTGATATTATTCAGTACATATTTCACTTGCTCTAGGGACTTCCTTTTGTTCACTTTTATGTCCTAACATCTATCCGAACCATTTTCAGAGAAAAAAGAGGAGAGATATGTGCATCATTCCTTGCACTTTACGAGGCTGTGCATTTCAAACATGGCAGGCTGGAGAAGGATCAGATAATTTGGTGCTATTTTCATGTTCCTGTGTTCTTGCTCCACCAGTGAACAATAAATCTGATTCTGTACCTAATCTAGCTAGGGAGCACATAAACCACTTTATAGTATGACTTAACACAGTCGTAGCTTATTTCACAGTAGCTTTAGTTGGAGGAAGAGCTGCATATGGAGAATGAAAGGCCTCTGTTTATAACAATCTGCATTTATTTGGGTACTAAACGTCTGATTCATACGCTTTTTTTGAAAGAAGTTTGACTTTATATGGTGCTTAATTTTTGAAAAAATAAGAGTTGGGGCCCTTTTCAGGAGACCACTGCAGTTTGCCCCAACCAATACTTCTGCCAGCGCTGCAATGACCGCACTAGCACAGCTACTAATCATCACAGTCCCCCAAGTGTGATAATTCATACTATTCCAGTCCCCTAAAGCTATAGGGATGGTTTGGGGTGGCAGGTATTAGTCATTTTAAGGGATATTGAATAGAAAAATGAATGTTGCTGTGCTTGTCTCTAAATTAGGCAAACAGCACCACCATGTGGCAGACTATCATCTTATTGGCATTGACAATTAAGTGCTGGTGCAGAGCACCAGAAACCATCAGCTCAAATTAAGCACTAGCTTTGTTATTGAGTTCTGAATTTTATGAGATTTGTAAAACTCCATGGACTACTTAAAGCAATTTCTAAGTTTCATAGATTTGTTGGAGTACTCTTACTGCATCAAACCTACTGGTGTGGATTGTCCAATAGAATCCATTTCAGCCAAATTTTGCATTTGCATATTTCTTTCTTTCCTTTAAGAGAAAATAGTTTTCTTTGAAGAAAAATGTGTTCCCCCATGCCTCAATTACTAGTGGGGGTCAACGTCCTTGCCTATCCCAGAAATCATGGTTACTCCAACATTTTTCCAAAAGAGTTTTCCACGTGAGTCTTGGGTAGGACCCACCATACAATATTTTGTAACATCCAAAAATGTTTCAACTCAAAGGGTGGTCACAAGTATTTGCATGCCAAAACCCATCCTGATAACACTCACTTTTGTATTTCCCTCTTTATTCAGATGTACACATGGAGAGAAGTACTCAAGAAGGGAAATATTCAGAAAAGGGGCAAAGATTTTTTTCTGTGTATCAGGATTTGCATTTCATAACTTGGAGATTTTATTTTGAGTCTCCTTGTCATGTTTTATAACTCCATGTTGCTCCTTCTCTGTTTTAATAAGTCCATGCGGCTAAACCTCTAGTGCCGTCACAGTGCCTCTTCAAGGACGACTATCTTTATTTTATGAGTCATGAAAAGACAGCTTTCTTATTTTCCACCATCAAACATTTTTCTTCTTGTAAGAAAAGAAAGTGAATTAATAATTCAGGTGGATGGAAGTCCACCACAAGAATAAAAGTCACTAACTTGATAGATCCAGTCAAAGGTTTCAGTAATTTCAACCTGAGCTCAAGACCTGGTTGCTATGACACAGGACAGACATGCTAAACTCAAGGAAAAGTGTAAAGCATTTAGAAATAGCAAAACAGTTGAAATGTCAAAAATACAACACAATGGAAATAGTGCTTTAAAAATAGAGAAAAATGCAATAAACAGAATGAAACATAAACAACATAAATCTAATCATGGGAACCAGAGATATTCATTTTGGAATATTTAAGTGAAGTATATTATAGTTGTGGTTCACTTAGGGCCTATGCTTGATATTCATCAACTGGGATGGAGCACAGCTCAGTTTCATCCTAGTCGGAAATGTTACCTTGAGGCTTAGTCTCTGAAATAGAAGTGGAAATCCTCCAATGGGGCAAGGCTGCAGGTTGCATCCATGAAAGTCCGCTTGAAGTTAGATAACCATTGGACACGGTCCAGCTAAAGCTGCTGGTTTAGGCAGATACATGTTTGAGCGGGACGACTTCAAATTTCATGCTCATAGAGGCCTTATGTTGGCCAGATACTTTTAGCACCTTCGCACAGTTAAGATTTCTTACATTTAGACATAGGCCCTGATTATGAATGGGTCAGTGTTTTCTAAAACCTGTGCAAACTCTTGTTTTTTCAGGGGTCGGAATTACCAGTTCTGATGACTATGTGAAGCTCCTAAAAGTATTGATTGAAGAGAGCCTGAAGAGAAATATACTAACTGCCCAATAGTTATATAAGGAGAGTTAAATGCAAAAATCCCAGAAATAAATTATGAAGGTCCATTGTGGAAGAAGGAAATTACAGTGCTGCTTATTGTGCGTCCTTTGCAGCTTGAGCTAGAGTAGTGGTGCAGTGGTACATAAAAGGTGAAGGATGTGGTTGAAGGCAAGGAGCAGAATATTATCTTTGGATGATTGCAAGATGGCATTTTTCAAGGTTGAGCAGAAATTGTGGTTGACGCTAAAACAATGGGCCTGTAAGAAATGTGGAGGCTTTAAATTTTACACAAATGACTTTTACAAGAAGAGAAGCAAACCCATGATGAAGCACATGGAGTCAGTTAAGCCATACTAGAACTTGATGAGCAGGATGGCTCTCCCATAACATAAAAATTGATACCTAAATATTGAAAGGATGTGTTGTTACCATGCTAGTGTAAACTGCCTTACTCTCTATGCACCAATGATAATTTTGATATGTGTGTGAACAGTGCCTGTTAAAGTAATGCTTCTCATGAAAAATATTGACATGGTATTGCTGCTCTTTAGCTTGTAATAATCACATGTATTCCATTGAGAGTAAAGAAAAATGTAATCATTTGTGTGATAAAGAGATCTCCCTAGAACTTCTGTTTCAAATGCTCCCAATGATCACTGTTGATTGATTAAATGATACCAGAAGACTCCTAAAATTTATCAATATCGTATATTAGCTACAAACTGCAAAGATTCAATTGGAATTCAATAAGAATACAGCTGCAAATACTGTATCAGTAATCAAGTACTACAAGAGGTTGAGAAATAGATATTTTGTTAAAAGGTTGCAATTTAATCGTAATAAATGATCCAAAATAATCCACTGAGACACAATATTTTTGATGATGGTAAACTAAGTTTCTTGAACCATTAGGCGATAATTACTTCTCAGCAATAATTACTTACTACTATTACAACTTGATCAGAAACTTCAAACTTCTTGATGATTTGGGTGGTGACAATACATCATGAGCATTATCATTGGCTCTTGAAATAAGAATGCATCTTGAAATCTCAACTAAAATAGAGTATGGTGGTCAACATCAAAGTTTCAGGAGTGAAAAAAATGTTTTGTTTGGTCAACTTGTTCCAGGATATGATGAACCATATAATGAATGAAAGTAAAGGGATACAAAATATCCCAAAAAAGGTACAGCAACAAAATCCAGAAGAAGACTCCTCAATTATCAAATTAGCTAAGCATTTAAATTTGTAAATAATGTAAAACCTATAGGATAGTGTTGGAAACAAAACAGGAAAACAAAAAGAAGGATTAAATATCAGGGAAAAAGACTCTGGGTGGAAGTCACAATGCCACTGAAAGAAAAAAGCAGTAATACTTTTTGGAACCTAATTGAAAGAGCTACTGGCAATAGGAAAAGGATAGCATTCATAAACAACTCAAGGTGTTTATTATACACCAAAAAGCTGATAAAAGTAAATGTGATTATCGTTGACCATCCAAAAGGAAAATAAATAAAGGATCATAATGGTGCAGATAAAAGCTTGCATGCACATGATCCTGATGGAGGCTCAGCTCACATTTTGAAACTGGCTCCATTTTCATGGTCACCTTCATTACACCCGCTGATTCAGGTAGATACAAAAACAAATCTAATTCCTGCTATGTGAAGGACAATGTGTCAGATTTATAGAAAATGTGAATGGAATCATCCTGGACATTATCAGATGATCATCCTTCTGATTATATCTGATAAAATCTAGGTGAGACAGCTATTGTCAGCTAGGGAACCATCTTGAAAACTGGTTGGAAACAGCTGGAATCTTTTCAAAAAATCAACTTGGTTTTGGACCAAATCATTCAACATTAGATCAATGCCTTGCGTTGAGGCTACTGGGATATAACAACCTTTAGAACACTATTTGACTTGTTTGATAGAAATACATAACAGAGAGAAATTCTAGATTGGAATATACAATCATGCCTTTCAAAATTTATAAGAAAGTTCAACAAAGAATTATGGATGCAAATAGAACTAAGCAAAAACAGACTAGAAGGACTATGATTCTATTGGAACAGCAGCAATGATGGACTTGCCTTCATTGTTCTTCTACGTATAAACTACTGATGCTACCAAAGCACTTAAATTAATCTCTTCTTTCCCTCTTAAGCTATTAATTGGTTATATTTAAACAATCTTTTTGTAGATTAAACTGTTCTTCTGGATATTGCTCAAATTGGACTACAAAGGTATCCATGCATTCACATACTGTTGTCATAGGAATTAGATAAACAAAGCATAAAAAATCAAATAATGGTGTTTCAAAGTAGGAAAAAGAAAACATATATTGACTGGAGTCTGAATTCTCAGAGGGAATATTTTTGTCATGGGACCTAAACGTTCTGATGTGAATTATAAGTTAGAGATCAGCACATGGGTCAATAAAAGCTTTGAAAGAAACATATGAGGTGAAAGTAATAAGTCTTTTGCTGTATGGATGGGAAATATTGGATGAAAAACATGTAACAAAAATTCAGTCAGTGGAAGTGGCCTTATGGAAAGTAGTGCTTGGCCTAGCACATGGAACTGCTGGGTTCGCAACTAAAATAGAATTGGTTGTGAGTCTTGACCAATAATATCAAAAATATTGTAAACATGTTTTAAATTTCTGGCAGAGAATTGTGAGGACACAAGGAGTTTCATTTACATATATGACAAAAAAATATACTGCAGTTGCAACAGAGTCTTAATGGAAAAGGCACATAAAAAGAATCATTAAGCATTTGAAGTTTTTTTTTAATTACATGTAGGACATATAAACCAATAATATAAAGCAAACAATATCTATATAGAGGAGGGCTTCTGTGAACAGTGATCTTGAACTAGTAGCAAAAGTGCCTCGTATGCCCACTTTGTTCCAACTTTGACGGGTCTGCCTGTCTTAGCCATATAAAGATCTCAGAAGACAGATACTAAACTCAGAATGATCAACAATTTGAATGAAAATTCCATGAAATAGATAAAGATAGAAAGATAGAATGGCCACTATGTAATTTAATTTACTTATGTTTGGCACATATCGTTTCATTTTGCAAATCTTTTGCAGAAACTAGGGTAGGACGTATGAAGCATTTTTGGAGCCACAAACAGCCCGACTTGCAGAATTGTTCCATTTGAGGCTGCAAAAATGCATTTTCTTTCATACAAACCATGAATTGGAACCTGGTAACTAATTACTGAATTGCAATTTGGGTTTGCAACCCAATACTGAGTGATAGTTTGGAAGGAGTGTGTTAGGGAATTGTTCGACCTGACAGCCTTAGAGTGGTCACCCCCCAACTTTTTGCCTGTCTCCCTCCATTTCTCTGACACTATTTTTGCTGGTTTTAGGACTCTGCACACTTTACCACTGCTGACCAGTGCTAAAGTGCATGTGCTCTCTCCCGTAAACATGGTAATATTGGTTCCTACCCAATTGGCATAGTTAATTTACCTGTACGTCCCTTATAAAGTGCACTCCATGTGGGCCTGCAGCACTGATTGTGCCACCCACATAATTAGCCCCTTAACCATGTCTCAGTCCTGTCATGGCATCATGGCAAGGCCTGTGTGTGCAGTTTCACTGCCACTTTACTTGTCATTTAAAACTACTTGCCAAGTTTTAAACTCCCCTAAATCTACATATAAGTCACCTCTAAGGTAGGCCCTAGGTAACACATAGGGCAGGGTGCTATTGTAGTGAATCCTAGTTTGTTTTCATGGGATAACGGGAATTAGCTTAGCCTTTTGGTTTGCATACTCGTGTCCCCCTCACCTAGTGACTTTTAACCTACTAAGCTTGCTCTGTCTTAGACCATTTATTTAATTAATTCTTCTAAGATGGCTGCCTTGTTTATCGTTAGGCCCTTTTGTTTAGAGTTATGTTATCAGTGTCACCGCGCTAAGGCGTCAACTCATGCAACAAAGACAAACAAACTATAGGTGCTCACATTAGAAATTACCGTCCCAAGCATGCAGTGTTATCTATTGTTTTGGAGCAACCTACGTCAGGGGTCCAAGTTGATCTGTATAAATACATCATACTTTAGACAGATAATCAGAGGGATTCCGACCAGATACCATCGCTGCTATCGATGCTGCACGTCGCCTTGACGCTGACCCCGGACTTTGCATTCTTCCCAAGTCTGAGCTCGAGACCTCATTCAAGGTAACCATGTTTGGGGGCTTGTTCCAGGGACATGGCACTGGCAGATTAGGTTTAAAATATCCAGCTCTCCTCTAGGTAGAAGGCTAGGCCTATTATGATAGGGGACACAGACATATGATACTCTTTATGTCTTTCTATGCTAATACAAGATGGTGGGGTCTTCATAATCACGACCCTCGTCTTTACCATTCTATCTCTTGCACTGTTCATTATCATAATCATTGCAGCCCATGTGATTTATCATATTGTATTAAATAAAAGCTATTGAAACATTACTGCATCTTCGTCATTGCTTGTGTTTGCTTGAGACATAATATATCTGTGAGAAAGGGGTAATCTCTGTTTAACCACGATAATCCCTGGGATGTCATACTTCTGAGTCCATGCGTAAAGGCTGCCACAAATCACCTTTAACTGTTTGGGTTGTTAGTGAGGTACTGCTAGTGAGCCGGAAGGGTTGGGATTACAGTTGCAATTTTTTGTAGGATAGGCATAGTCGCCTACAAACATAAGTACTGTCATCCGTGAACTAGCAGTCTTGCCCAGAGCAAGAGTCCAAACTACAACATGGCCCCACCAAAGATGGTGTTTAGGCACTAATTTGAAACGGGGGACGGGCGTGTACTCCCACCAGATACACTTTATGATCTAAAGATCCAAATTGAGGGAGACGTGGAATGCACCATCGGTGTGATCTTTTTGCAACTAACTTAATTGTGAAATCCTCTTGGCCGCCCAAACACGTCCGTAAGCTCCCACATGGGGAAAATGTTTTTTTGCCCTCTTTCTCTAATCTTGTTCCAGCGGCTAAAAAGGAAGCCTATGCTGTCAGTTGGGCTCTAGCACAGGCACCTGCATTATTTTGCAATCATGGAGGTTGGGTCAGGGACTCTCCAAGTCATATAATACCCATCAGAACTACACCCCAGCCACAGCTGCAATATCCAGTTAAACACGAGGCGAAGGCTCCAGTGAGGGAGATCCTCACTCAGCTAGAATATCAGGGGGTAGTTGAGCCCTGTGCCTCTGCAATGAATAACCCGTTATTCCCGGTTGCTTTTTTTAAACAGCCATACGCGTATATATGTGATACAAAATTCACATAGCACAGCACTGATAAATAACATAGTGCGGAAAAATGTATAACAACGTTGGACATCTCCAATGGGTTCTTCTGCCAGAATTTAGCTGAAGAAAGTCGGGACCTGAGTGCATTCTCATTTGGCTCACAAAAACGCTTTTGCCGTTTACCTCAGGGCTATAAGAAAAGTCCAGGGCTGTTCTCAGCCTGAGTAACATCAATATTACATGATATTGATCCTGAGGCGTTATCCTATGTGGAAGACTTTTATCCCACAGACGACGACCTGGACATTCATCTTGTTAGAGTCGATCGAATAATTTTGGAGTTTGCAAAAGTCGGTTATAAATTTAAGAAAAGCAAGATCACCTTTCTCAGCGTACTGTTCCTGGGATATGAGCTAATACGCTAAGGAAACTACAGTCTTTACTTGGTTTCTTTAATTTTGGCAGAACATACATTCCAGACTATACACAACGTATCAAGCTACTTTATGACTTAATACATCCAGATTTTTCTAGCAGACACTGGACAATGGAACACACGGGCATCCTTAGGGATTTGCAACAGAACATGCTAGAAGCTAGAGATGTGTATTTTCTACGAATGTTGGAGACTAAGGGGCATATTTATACTCCGTTTGCGCCGAATTTGCGTCGTTTTTTTCGACGCAAATTCGACGCAAAACTAACTCCATATTTATACTTTGGCGTTAGACGCGTCTAGCGCCAAAGTTCATGGAGTTAGTGTAATTTTTTGGCGTGAACACCTTCCTTGCGTTAATGATATGCAAGGTAGGCGTTCCCGTCTTAAAAAATTACTCCGCTGCTATTGCGTCGGATTTATACTCCCGGGCAAAAATGACGCCCGGGAGTGGGCGGGACTAAAAAACCCGCATTTGCGCCGGATTTTAGCGCCTGGGTCAGGGCAGGCGTTAAGGGACCTGTGGGCTCAGAATGAGCCCAGAGGTGCCCTCCCCTGCCCCCAGGGACACCCCCTGCCACCCTTGCCCACCCCAGGAGGACACCCAAGGATGGAGGGACCCATCCTAGGGAAGAAAAGGTAAGTTGTGGTAAGTATTTTTTTTTGTGGCATTGGGGGGCCTGATTTTTGCCCCCCTACATGCCACTATGCCCAATGACCATGCCCAGGGGACAGAAGTCCCCTGGGCATGGCCATTGGGCAAGGGGGCATGACTCCTGTCTTTGCTAAGACAGGAGTCATGTTAATGGCGTCTGGGCGCCAAAAATAAATGGCGCAAATCGGGTTAAGACGATTTTTTTGCCTCAGCCTGACTTGCCCCATTTTTGGACGCCCAAACGCCATTTTTCCCTACGCCGGCGCTGCCTGGTGTACGTGGTTTTTTTTCACGCACACCAGGCAGCACCGGTCGACTAACGCCGGCTAACGCCATTCAATAAATACGGCGCCCGCATGGCGCTTCAGAATGGCGTTAGCCGGCGCTAATTTTTTTGGCGCAAAACTGCGTTAGCGCAGTTTTGCATCAAAAAGTATAAATATGGCCCTAAACTTCTACCACGTTCACCGGCAATGTACCGTGCTGTAGCCTTGGAAAAGGCACAGAGTGGTCAAGAATGCCTTGTTTGAGAACAGAGTGCTGGCCTAGGCAAATACAGTTAGATAGACGGAAATAAAACAACACCATAAAAATGGTTATTGTAACAATAATACGAAGAAGCAGAATAAAATATATCTAGGTTAAAGTGTACAGCGGCCTAGTGTGTTCAAATAACGTGCATGGAGCTATAACCAAAATGGCTACACAACACCCTCCCCTTGTCGGTTGAAAGTGGTTCAAAGCCAATGATATATAAATGTATTGATAAAAAGCTCAACCTAAGATATATATAAATAAAAAGCAATGTCAATGGTGACAAGTCGAAGGGACACATGAGCCTCCAACTTGACAATTTAAAACATGAGCACGTGGCTTAAGACCTAATTCAAGGGACAAGTACATTTTGAAAAGTTCCAATTGATTCCTGACTCATGGATAATAGGAGGTCCTCCACTTCGGACGATGTTAACGTCGCAAAGTCAACGCCAAGAATGGTCAAGGAGCAGATGTGTTCCGTAGTGTCAGCCTCCGCCTCAGCGGCATTTTGTGGTGTGCCCAGTGATGAGTCGTGAGCTACAATCTCCAAGAAGGGTAATTCATAAGTAGCTTCCCATAGCAAACGCAACCTCAATGCGCATGTCCGGTAATGAACTCTCAGCGAGAACATGCAACAGATCAGCGTCCACTGTAGGCAAGCGCTGTGTCGAAAGACAGACTTCCAGTGCGCATTCAAAAGAGCACCAGGGGCACTGAAACACGGGCTGCACACAATGCAAGACCGGTCTGAATGACAAAGACCAGCCACACTCCAATTGCTCCAGGAGTGTTGCTCCAAAACACTGCATCATGCATTCACGACACAGCTGCGCTGATGGGAGTGCCGTTATCTCTCCTTGTTGCGGCGGCACAGCCATTGCGCATAAAAAATAGCAACAGCAAGATGCCAGCTAATAAAGCCAAAGTTATCAAAAATCCCCAGAAAATACTACAGAAAATTGAGTGGATTGCTGATGGTATCAAACCGAATACGGAGGAGAAGGTGTGAATGAAACCAGAACCAACAGCTTTGAAAAAATGTGCGATTCCAGTTGTATTGAACACATTAAATATTCATCCCATGAGCTCACCAAAGTGTCTCAGAAAGTTTGTATTTAATAGGAACTGTATCTCTGCCGACGACCTTGCCACCTGAAGTGCGTAGGTCTGGCGTGCAGATGTGAGGGCCACATGCTTTTGTAACAGCAAAGCCTTGAGTCTGCTCAACTTATCAAAATTCACATTAGAAGTAGCAATGTGAGGCCAAATGTCAGCTACCTCTTTAATTTTAGTTGGGGGAAAGAGTACGTTCCCGCAGCATGTAACGACCTTAGAGACCGAAACAACGTAAACTATTCCGGCTTGCATGCGACAACAGTCTTCACCATTGAGGAGGACGTAGCTGCCGTTTGAAAGCACCTGGAACGTAGGTCTAATCAAGGGGACTGGAACTCCCTTCAGATAACAAGCCAAGTTCGCAGCAGAGGCGTTCCTCGCCCCATGCAAGGACAGCTGTTTACAAACCATTGAGTGGCTGACGGAAGTCTCGCATTCACTACCGCTAAGAAAGACTTCTTTCATGTCACTGAAGCATTTGTACGAGAAGGGAAGCTCCCACACCTCATGGATGTAACTATCTCCCAGCCTTTCATATCTGCCTACCTGAATGTGTTTTAAACAGGAGGTGAATTGAAGTGTAGAAATAGGCAGAATAATGATCCCGTGTATTAGCAGATGGTATTTCAGCCACAGTAAAAGGCAGCCTTTCTAATTTCTCGATGTTAAGCATGACATAAGTTGCTTCCTTCTTAGCCATTAGTTGTTGTTGTTGCGTTAAATTAAAGGAAGAAAATATCTCCCTTGCACTGACATACTGCCAGGGAATGCGACCCGCCTTCAATATTTGAAGTGTCCAACCCAACTGCATAATGGACCTGATCTGACTCTGTCCATGGTGTAAAGAAGACATATCTGACTGTATAATGTCGATAGCAGAAGAGACAATATTATTTATGGTATATATCCGGTCGGACAAGGTGTTAATCCCATTATCCACACCAGCTAATGCCTTTTTTAGATTTTCCTGGTCTATTTGCCTTAACCGGGCAGCTGCTTCTTTTTGGGAAAGCTTCCAAATTTCATTGTACACTTCATATAAGAAACGCTTCCTACGGTGTTTTCTAGGGCCTAACAAGAAGTCCTACAATTCAGTGTTATTAGACAGGAGACTGAGGTGCTCTCTAACCCCATCTAGTGAGGATGATTTTAACCATTGCTGGCACAATTTTCCTACACTATATGTCGTAACTATACCGGCATGGTTGGATGATATAGAGCGAGGGTCTGGCCTACTAGTTCTAAAACATCCTGAGGAGTTAATAAAACATTGATGACACCCATTGGTATCTACTGGCCACAATAACCACTCACCAGGACATGCCAGGGAAACATTAACTGTACCATTCAGGACCCATTCATTGAGCTGATCTTCAGTTGCATTTGTATGTTTTTGCCATTTATAAAATTTTGCAGGGGCAGGCATACTGGGGGTGTTTAATTCCTTAATTTTAGCTAAGCCTAAACAACTTGTTTGTTGTACTGTTTCATTTAAAAATATCATTTGTACAGGAATAAGGCATGCTCCCTTTACCCTAATTTGCCAATTTATTGTTCCCCACACACTTTTCAGATAGATCGACTTCAGCCAATATTCATAGCCTTCTAGAGACAACCAGGAAACAAAGGATTCCGATGATATACATTTTGTATTTGTCATTAATATATGTATATCTTTAGTAGGTGGTACCTTAAAATGCTATGACTCGGCATTTTTAACATTGTGTCCAGAAACAATGCCTGGTATTACAATATTATTCATTGATAATTTGAACACATATGGTATTTGAATTACTTCCGTGGGACCATGTATATCAAATATTACTTTGTCCCAAACAATCCCATCAGGAATGGGTACTGCGGAAATGATCACAAATGACAAGTTTCTTCGGACCTTATGTGATGAAAAATGTGGTTTTAAAACCTCCTCCACCAGTTCGATTGTCGATTTTTCAGGAAGAAACTGACCATGTATTAACCGGTTCTGTGCCGCGGACGTAAAGGTTACGTCCTGTGGCACAGTGCTCATGTGCCAAGGACGTAATCATTACGTCCTCTGTGGGCTTCCCTCCCAATCCCCCAAGGCAGGGATGGAAAGGGAAGCTCTTCCCCTTCCACCCCCACCTCCCCACCCCCCTGTAATGATGTCAGCACGCGATCACGCGCTGACATCATTACACAGTGTCGGTCGCACTGGAAGCCATTTGCTTCCAGTGCGAGTACAGAGAAACAGGTGAGTTTCTCCTCTGGCAGGTGGGGGGTTGTAAACAAAGAGGCAACGGGGGAAAGGAAAGGGTTTTCCTTTCCCCTGGTGTCTCTTTGAGCATTCCTGCTGCAGCAGGAATGCCCACTAGACGCCAGGGATTTTTTTTTTCATTTATTTTTGCAATGTTTCGTGTTTGGGAGCGGCCACTTGGGCAAGGGTCGCTCCCATTTGGGGGCATGTTTGTCTGGCCATTTCTGCCCCTCTTGGGGCCAGATCAGCCTAATATTTTTAGGCTAATCTGCCCCCAAAAGGGGGCAGAAACCACTAGACGCCAGGGATTTTTTTTTTTCAAATTTCTCTATTTTGTTGTTTGGGAGGAGCCCCTTGGGCAAGGGTCGCTCCCATTTTTCATAATGTTTTTTCCTCCTTTTTGTTCTAGATCAAAGCTTTTGCTTTCTTTGCTGTGGCTCCTTGCGGTTTTGGCGGTGGTTGACCTGCGGTTTGCATAGTTGCATGTTTTAGGTAAGTAAAAACAATTTACTCCAAAGGAGTATTGTTGCCATGCATGAATGACATGTTTGTAGGTGGTGTACTAAATGCAGGTTTGTGTGCAATTGTCCTTAGATTTGTGCACAATGATATTTGTGTTGTCTTATTTCTGTGTCTGTGCAGAGTAGTTGCTGGTGATTCAAGCTTTTTCAGGCAAGTGAGCGGTATAGTTTTTGAGTTTATAACTCTTACTAATAAAGCTACACTTTATTACTTATGTTACGCAGTGCTGGTTGTTGGTGGTGCATTTGTCCAGTTAATTTTTGAAGGAAAGATCATGGCTAGCCGCAGGATGACCGCTCAGCAGGTGGTTGGTATGCTTTTTGAGTCATTGTCTGATCATGATTATGAGACAGACTCTGCATCTGAGGCAGAGGAAGAAGTGAGAGATTCTGGCAGTGAAGTTTCTGTCGGAGAGGAATCTTCTGATGAGGAAGCCACACTCAGTGCAGATGAAGGGACTGTTTTAGAGGAGGACACTGATGTGCCATTAGTGCAGCAACCTGGGGCTGAAAGGTTTCCCCTTAGAAGACCTGAACTCTGGGTTGTCCCAAACATGGAGCAGCCACAGTTGCCTGCCTTTACTGGTCTCCCGGGGTGTAGAGTCAATACAGAGAACTTTTTGCCTGTCAATTTCTTTGAGTTATTTGTGGATTATGTGTTTTTGGAAGAGAATGTTGAGCAGACTAATTTATTAGCGGAGCAGTATTTGAGGGACAACGCTGCTAGACTTAGGACAAACTCTAGAGCTACCCAGTGGATTCCAACAAATTTGGAGGAGATGAAAAGTTTTTTGGGTTTGACTCTTTTGATGGGGTTGATAAGGAAGCCGTCACTGGCTTCTTATTGGTCTACTAGTCCCTTGATGGCAAAAGCTATATTTCCTGCAACCATGAGTCGTAATCGGTATTTGCTTCTTCTTAGGATGCTGCAATTTATTGACAATGCATTATCCTTGCCACGAGATCACCCTGATTCTGACCGTCTTTTTAAGATTAGGCCTGTTCTTGATCATTTTGTAGATCGGTTTTCAGAGGTCTACGTTCCAGGCAAAGAAATAGCTGTGGACGAGTCTTTGATCTTCTTCAAGGGTCGTTTGGTTTTTAGGCAGTACATTCCTAGCAAGAGGGCATGGTATGGAATTAAATTGTATATGCTGTCTGAAAGTGGTACAGGATATGTGTAAAATTTCCGTGTCTACACTGGTAGGGATTCCAGTATTGACCCCCCTGGTTGTCCTCCCACTTTTGGAGATACTGAGAAAATTGTGTGGGAACTTGGTAGACGATTGTTCAACAAAGGTCTTCATTTGTATGTAGATAACTTCTACACTGAAGTGCAGTTGTTCAAGGAATTGTTTAGAGTGGACACTGTTGCTTGTGGCACAATTCGTTGTAACCGGAAAGGCTAACCAAGGGAGCTTGTCTGTAAAAAGCTTGAGAGGGGACAGTGCAGTGCCTTGCGGAATGATGAGCTGCTAGCTTTGAAGTTTTCAGACAGGAGGGATGTCTACATGCTAAGTACCATCCATGATGAGAGTACTTCCCCCGTGACTGTTTGGGGCCAGGTTGCTCAAGTGCGCAAACCTGTGTGCATTTTAGATTATAATAGGCACATGGGAGGTGTAGATAGAGTTGATCAAAGGTTGGAACCTTATATTGCTATTCGTAAGTCTTACGTTTGGTATAAGAAGTTAGCAATTCACCTCTTCCACTT
This sequence comes from Pleurodeles waltl, assembly GCF_031143425.1. Taxonomy (NCBI): domain Eukaryota; kingdom Metazoa; phylum Chordata; class Amphibia; order Caudata; family Salamandridae; genus Pleurodeles; species Pleurodeles waltl. The sequence continues at coordinate 791,544,806 of NC_090439.1, read as the reverse complement.
AGCAACTTTTAATGCTTTTATTATGTTTAAGGATAGGTCTCCAGAGACAAAGATGACATTTGTGAAATTTCAGGAGTCAGTGATAGAGAGCCTTATTGTGGTGGAACAGGCCAGAGTTCCTAGAGAAGCAGTGGTGGAGGATGTGGCTAGATTGAAAGATCGCTACTTTGTTGAGCACCTTCCTCCCACACCCAAAAAAGACTTTCCAGCTAAGAAATGTAGAGTGTATTTTCGAAGAGGTATCCGGAGGGAGACTCAAATGTACTGCCCAGATTGTCCTTCAAAGCCTGGGCTGTGTGTGGGTGGTTGTTTTAAGAATTACCACACCCAGAAGAATTACTGGGAACAACCATGAGTGTAAACTGCCTGTTTTGTATTTTCATGTGTTCAGTTTCATGGTTGGCATTTCTGTCATGTACTTAGTTAGAGCTTTTGTTTTTTTAGTTTGGTAATTATTTCTAATTCGTTGGTGGTTTCTTTGTTTAAAAAAAAAAAAAAAGTGATGCCATTGTGTGTGGAGTGACGCTTGGCTGACGGTGTACATAGCGTACATATTGACTTGCTGTTGGCTACTGCAATACACTGCCAGCTAAATACCTGTCCACACACTCCCATCAGCTGGTGTGATTGCTGTATCAGGCATGTGGGCATATGTAAGTGATGGGCCCTTGAGTTGCGCTGTCTGTCGATGCAAGTGTTGTAATGTGCTGGCCCATGGCTGGCGGCGTGAATGGTCTTGTTCATGTCATGTATGAAAGGTGTGTGAATGGACTGTAAAGCGGTTGGTGCCATGCCGTGGCTTTACAGCTCACGAGCTGTGAGTCATTGGTTCTGTTTTTCGGCCTTTCAGTTATTAACAGTGCATTTCATTTTCGTGAAATCTCTTGTTAATAAAATTTGATCCACTGAACTATCACTCACCCTCGTGCCAAATCCAACCAGTATGTGTGGTAAAAATGACAAAACCTGCTCCGCTGTAATCAGGCATCGCAGCACACCTGAGACACGCTAGGTGCCTCAGGTGGGACCCCGATGATGAATCATGCCACCAATTTGTTGGTGGGTGAGGGATCTTTTTAACATAACCTAAGTGCATTTCTTTTCATAATTTTAGTGTTTGGAACATCACATAAGTATGTGAACACACCTAAATAATCTGTTGCAAAACTACCTGTGTTTGGTGGGGGGGCACCTATGGTTTTGGTCCCGGGTGCGGCCTTTATCTAGGGAAACCAACCAAACCCAGATATGTTTTAAAAATAGACACCCCAAGGAGTCCAAGGAGGTGTGGCTTGCCTGGATCCCCCAACATTTTCTTACCCAGACTTCTCGGCAAACCTCAAAATTTGCATAAAAAATCATATTTTTCCTAACTTTTCTTTGTGGGATCACTTCTGCTGCACAAATTTCCTACCACCCAGTGTTCCCCTCAGTCCCCCAAGTAAAATGATACCTCACTTGCATGGGACCCCAAAGCAGAGTCAGCCTAAAAGATGTATAAAAAACAAATATGTGCTTATCAACTCGCTGTGCTGTCCCCTCAATCTCCACAAGTTTTTCACCTTTTTCTGTTGCAGGCACCTGGCCCATCCCCACAAGTGAGGTACCATTTTTATCGGGTGACTTGGGAGAAAGCTGGGTGGAAGGAAATTTGTGGCTCCTCTCAGATTCCAGAACTTTCTGTCACCGAAATGAGAGGAAAAAGTGTTTTTTTGGCCACATTTTGAGGTTTGCAAAGGATTCTGGGTAACAGAACCTGGTCAGAGCCCCACAATTCACCCCATCTTGGATTCCCCTAGGTGTCTAGTTTTCAAAACTGCGCAGGTTTGCTAGGTTTCCCTAGGTGCCGGCTGAGCTAGAGGCCAAAATCCACAGCTAGGCACTTTGCAAAAAACAGCTCTGTTTTCTGTGAAAATGTGGATGTGTCCACTTTGTGTTTTAGGGCTTTTCCTGATGCGGGCGCTAGGCCTACCCCCACAAGTGAGGTACCATTTTTAACGGGAGACTTAGGGGAACGCTGGGTGGAAGAAAATTTGTGGCTCCTCTCAGATCCCAGAACTTTCTGTCACCGAAATGAGAGGAAAAAGTGTTTTTTTGGTCAAATTTTGAGGTGTGAAAAGGATTCTGGGTAACAGAACCTGGTCAGAGTCCCACAAGTCACCCCATCTTGGATTCCCCTATGTGTCTAGTTTAAAAAAATGTGCTCGTTTGCTAGGTTTCCCCCGGTGCCGGCAGAGCTAGTGGCCAAAATCCACAGGTAGGTAGTTCGCAAAAACAGCTGTTTTCTTTGTGAAAATGTGATGTGTCCACTTTGTGTTTTGGGGCTTTTCCGGTCGCGGGCGCTACGCCTACCCCCACAAGTGAGGTACCATTTTTATTGGGAGACTTGGGAGAACGCTGGGTAGAAGGAAATTTGTGGCTCCTCTCAGATTTCAGAATTTTCTGTCACCGAAATGAGAGGAAAAAGTGTATTTTGGCCAAATTTTGAGGTTTGCAAAGGATTCTGGGTAACAGAACCTGGTCAGAGCCCCACAAGTCACCCCATCCTGGATTCCCCTAGGTGTCTAGTTTTAAAAAATGTGCTGGTTTGCTAGGTTTCCCTAGGTGGCGGCTGAGCTAGAGGTCAAAATCTACAGGTAGGCACTTTGCAAAAAACAGCTCTGTTTTCTTTGTGAAAATGTCATGTGTCCACGTTGTGTTTTGGGGGTTTTCCTGTCGCGGGCGCTAGGCTTACCCCCACAATTGAAGTACCATTTTTATCGAGAGACTTGGGGGAATGCTGGGTGGAAGGAAATTTGTGGCTCCTCTCAGATTCCAGAACATTCTGTCACCGAAATGAGAGGAAAAAGTGTTTTTTGGCCAAATTTTGAGGTTTGCATGGATTCTGGGTAACAGAACCTGGTCAGAGCCCCACAAGTCACCCCATCGTGAATTCCCCAAGGCGTCTAGTTTTAATAAATGCACTGGTTTGCTAAGTTTCCCCAGGTGCCGGCTGAGCTAGAGGCCAAAATCCACAGGTAGGTAGTTTGTAAAAAACACCTCTGTTTTCTGTGGAAAAATTTGATGTGTCCACGTTGTGTTTTGAGGCATTTCCTTTCACGGGCGCTAGGCCTACCCCAACAAGTGAGGTACCATTTTTATCGGGAGACTTGGGGGAACGCTGGGTGGAAGGAAATTTGTGGCTCCTCTCAGATTCCAGAACTTTCTGTCACCGGAATGAGAGGAAAAAGTGTTTTTTTGGCCAAATTTTGAGGTTTGCAAAGGATTCTGGGTAACAGAACCTGGTCAGAGCCCCACAAGTCACCCCATCTTCGATTCCCCTAGGTGTCTAGTTTTCAAAACGGTGCAGGTTTGCTAGGTTTCCCTAGGTGCCGGCTGAGCTAGAGGCCAAAATCCACAGGTAGGCACTTTGCAAAAAACAGCTCTGTTTTCTTTGTGAAAATGTGATGTGTCCACGTTGTGTTTTGGGGCATTTCCTGTCGCGGGTGCTAGGCCTATCCACGCAAGTGAGGTACCATTTGTATTGGGAGACTTGGCGGAACACAGAATAGCAAAACAAGTGTTATTGCCCCTTGTCTTTCTCTACATTTTGTCCTTCCAAATGTAAGACAGTGTGTAAAAAAGACGTGTATTTGAGAAATGCCCTGTAATTCACATGCTAGTATGGTCTCCCCGGAATTGAGAGATGTGCAAATAACCACTGCTTCTCAACACCTTATCTTGTGCCCATTTTGGAAATACAAAGGTTTTCTTGATACCTATTTTTCACTTTTTACATTTCAGCAAATTAATTGCTGTATACCCGGTATAGAATAAAAATCCATTGCAAGGTGCAGCTCAGTTATTGGCTCTGGGTACCTAGGGTTCTTGATGAACCTACAAGCCCTATATATCCCCACAACCAGAAGAGTCCAGCTGACATAACGGTATATTTCTTTAAATAATGTGACATTGCAGGAAAAAGTTACAGAGTAAAACGTGGAAAGAAATGGCTGTTTTTTTCACCTCAATTTCAATAGTTTTTTATTTCAGCTGTTATTTTCTGTAGGAAACACTTGTAGGATCTACACAAATGACCCCTTGCTGAATTCAGAATTGTGTCTACTTTTCAGAAATGTTTAGCTGTCTGGGATCCAGCATTGGTTTCTCACCCATTTTGGTCACTAACTGGAAGTAGGCTGAAAGCACAAAAAATAGTAAAAATGGGGCATGTCCCAGTAAAATGTCAAAATTGTATTGAAAAATTGGGTTTTCTAATTGAAGTCTGCCTGTTCTTGAAAGCTGGGAAGATGTTGATCTTGCCACCTCAAACCCTTTGTTGATGCCATTTTCAGGGGAAAAAACACGAGCCGCCTTCTGCAGCCCTTTTTTCCAATTTCTTTGAAAAAACTAAATTTTCACTGTATTTTGGCTAATTTCTTGGTCTCCTTCAGTGGAACCCTCAAAGTCTGGGTACCTCTAGAATCCCTAGGATGTTGGAAAAAAAGAACGCAAATTGGGCGTGGGTAGCTTATTTGAACAAAAAGTTATGAGGGCCTAAACGCGAACTGCCCCAAATAGCCAAAAAAAAGGCTCGCCACAGGAGAGGAAAAGGCCTGGCAGCGAAGGGGTTAATAAGAAAAAGGTAATAACAAAACCAATACAAAGTAGGAAAGCTAGAACAGTTAAAGAGAGCCATAGATAGTTCCATGGAAAAACAAAATATGTTTCTTTAAGCCAGTTCGTTAGCTTACGTGCTCTTGACAAGTCAAGTGTTGAAGAGGCGAATTAGCCTGAGAAGTCATCATTGAAGTCGGCAAAATATGCAGAAGCAGTTCGTGCAAATGGTGGAGCCGTGGTCAGTGGTGGAGTTGGTGTTTCCTTTGGTGGCACACTATAGATAGCACCATCCGTCTGTGTTGGAGTTGAAACAATTTGGTCAAATGCTTCTAAATTATTCGATGTTAGTGGAACTAATGCAAGATCATCTTCCACCCTCCCCAAGCTCGGAGAGGTGTTGGGCTAAACAACATGTAGAGGAACTTCTTCGCTAGTAGTGAGAGGGAGCTATTGGATGTTCCTCTTGGTCGGCTGTGCAGGATCAGCCACATGGTGTAATTTGACATAGCTGATGGAGACAAAACGATTTTCTTTGGCACCTGCCAATGTTGGTAGAATTACAGTTCTGGTACTGTGTATCCCTAGTACTGGGACTGGTGCTCGATAAGAAGGGCCAAATTCCTTTTCACAGCGACTTTCTCACGTACAAGATCCCCAACTTTGGGAATCCAGATGGTAGATGTTACAGGCACATCCTTGATTCCTGTGGAGGCAGCACTGATAGAAGAATTATCATCACAGAACTGTTGCAATTCCTGTAAGACAGTGACACGTTCATTTATGTCAAAAGGTGTTTCTGCTGCCTCCACGCCAGGACCATCAAGATCCGGAACATACATTTGAGTTCTGAACAGGCACTCAAATGAAGTACGACCCCCCAGGGACCTTATAGGCAGATTATTAAGTGCTCTCTGGACTCCATGTAGGTGGTTAAGCCAACTACGACCCGTACCTAAGACTCTGGCTGTTAAGGATTGCTTTAAATCACGGTTTAATCGCTCCACTACACTATTTCCCTCGGAATGAAATGGAGACAAGTACTGGAGTTGGACCCCCAATGAAGACATGGCGTCCCTGAATACCCTTGAGGCGAAAGCAGGGCCCTGGTCCGAATGGAAAGCCGCAACCGCATATGTACCGATAAAGAGTTGCAAATCTTTAATAACAGTCCGAGCATCAGCCGAGCGTTGTGGCCACACACATAAAAATCTGGAGCATAAATCAACAGCGACTAAAATATACTTGTATGCACTCTCCGGTGTTAGGAGACCACAGTGGTCCAAGTACACACATTGTAATGGCTTGTTTGAAATCAAGAGCAGTGTCTGCGGCGGGAGTTTTGCAGTGGAAACTTTAATTTGTTGACAGATGTCACAACAAAGGACATACTGCTTGGTCTCTTTATAGAGACCTGGCCACCAATAACGGGCCTGTAAGATCAAAATTGTAGCCGCCACACCACCATGGGCAAATGCCACCCCCTCATGCGCCGCTTTGATCAATTGTGATCTTATATCTCTATTGGAAATGTCTCGTACCCCTACGCCTGGTATCTTAACCTCAGCATTCAGCATACCTCCCATTCTGTAGTGATACTTGTTAGGAAATCCTTTAGGATAGGGCGTACCATCAGCCGTAGCTGTCACGGCAGCCCACATGTCTACGTCCGGTTTTGAACTCAAGGGAGTCACTGCAGCAACAGCGGCCACAGCCACTGCTGACTTTGCGGCTTCATCAGCCAATGTATTTCCAGCAACGTGTATCCCAACGTGCTGGTGTCAAAGTGTATGTACCACATGGACATTTGGTAGCATCTCTTTCAGATCTGCAACTTTCCCCCACAGAAGTCTGTGTTTGATGGTGTTGCCTTTAGAATCTCTGAACCCCTTCTGGCGCCATTAATGCAGGCATTCATTAAAGGACTGGACACAATAATATGAATCGCAAACAATCAGCGTAGGCTGTGATGGATCCGTGTGCTCCAGTGCCATCAGTAGAGCCTTTAGTTCTGACAACTGTGCTGTGCAATCCCCTAGAGTTTGTGTAAAGGTATGTATGGGACACAATTCATCGCCCTCCATGTAGCCACTTACGACTGCGCAAGCAGCAGAATATTGGTGTTTTGTGCCAATTGCGGGTTGTGCTGAGCCATCGGTGTGCATGACTCTATGATATTGTTCAATAGGCAATGTATTTGCTGGAACTTGGTACTCTGTTTCGTACTGTAAAAATTCTTGAGTTTGTAATTTTGGGTCAAAAATGTAGTCTACATCAGTGCCTGTCAAAGACGTAGCCCATTATATCCAACGTGGATGTAATGCTTTTGCGTTTGGAATGCTGGCTTTTGTAACAGCCTCTAGGGCTGGGATCGGAGAAACGATTATAATGCGTTGTCCTTGGGCAAGAGGCCTTTCTTTAATGACCGCCATCTGTACAGCAGTGAGAATTGTCTTAGTGGGAGCAAAGCGTTGTTCTGAATATAAGTGTGATTTGCATACAATCAGGACTGTCTCACCTTCATTAAATGTCACATAGGTGAAACCGATGCCACCAGCTATTACTCTGATGACCAAATGTGTTTTTTGTCCCTTGTATGTAAGTGTTGTGCTTTAAGCATGTCTGTTTGCAAATCTCAAAGAATTCGTTTGTGTTCAATTGTTCAGAATTTACTTGAAAAATCAGGATGTATCAGATCATATAAAGGTTTTATGCGTGTTGCATAATCTGGAATGTAAGTTCTGCCAACATTTAGGAAACCCAATAGAGATTGGAGTTTTTTAATTGTGTTTGGTGGTTGTAGCTGTGTGCATTTTTCTAAGAATTGTGGCGCTAGCCTCTTTCCTTCTCTTGATAGCTCATATCCCAAAAAAAGGACTCTAAGGAAGGCAATTTTTTTTTTTTTTACATTGAATTTGTAGCCAAATTCAGCAAATCCTACCACAGTGCGGGCTACCCGTCTTAGATGTTGTAGTAGTTCATCATCCGTAAGATAGATATCATCTACATAGGACAATGCTTCAGGGTCAATCTCATGCAACATTGCAGTCACGCGAGCTGCGAACAGTCCTGGACTGTTCTTATACCGCTGAGGTAAACAAAATAATTTTTTCTGGGAGCCTAGTGCTCTGAAACTTGTGAAATCTCTACTCTCAGGCGCTATATTCTGGCAGAAAAAAATATTTGAAATGTCCAGTGTTGTTTTTTTTTTTTTACGCACTATATTGTTCATTAGTGCGGTTCTATGTGAGTTCTGTATAGCCTAAGTGCGTGTATGACTGCTTAAATGTCTGTAGTCTAAGACTATTCTATATGAACGGTCTGGTTTAGCTATCGGGAATAATGGATTATTCATTGGGGAGGCACAAGGTTCAATTACACACTGGTACTTTAATTGTGTGAGTATTTCTCTCACAGGTGCTTTTGCTTCATGTTTTATTGGATACTACGGTTGAGGTTCATTTTTGATTGGAATTACATGGTAGGGGGATTCTCTATCCCATCCTACATGATTTCTGTATAATGCAGGAGCCTGTGCCAAAGCCCAATCAATGACATAGGATTGAGCGAGTTCCTCTGGAACAAGGGACGAGAAGGAAGGCTTAGTCACATCTTCCCCATACGGGCAGGTACGGACAAAATCAGGTGGCTTATCTTGTTAGGCCAACAAAACATTGTATATGTTTACAATGCGATCCCAAAAGATTGCGTCTTTTATGTGCTCAATGTCTCCTAACTGTAGCATTACTTTATACACCCTATCAGGCGTGGAGACACGCGTGTCCGCAGTTTCTACTTGAATAAAGTCATCAGTTGCTTTTACCCCCAGATGCTATAGAAGATTCCAGCAAACTATTGTGACCTCTGCCGTGCTGTCTAGCAGTGCTAGAGCACACTTTTTGTTCTTCAAGAGGACCCTCTTCCTGAGTGGCATGTCGATCTGTGACCGCTGCCACTTTTTTCTTTTTGAATTGTGTTTTTGTCAGGCGGGTTTCTCTTCCTTTTTTACAGAAACCTCCGGAGAGCGCTGTGATTCCTATCTCGGTTTCACGTACTCTGTCCTTTGCTCTGATCGCCCTCTCTCATTTCGTTTTTCCGATGAGTCCTGAAAGAAACGAGATTGGCTTGTATCAGTATATTGATATCTATCAGGCGTTTTTATATTATCTCTATTCCTGAGATTATGGGCCTGATTCTAACTTTGGAGGACGGTGTTAAACCGTCCCAAAAGTGGCGGATATACCACCAACCGTATTACGAGTTCCATAGGATATAATGGACTCGTAATACGGTAGGTGGTATATCCGCCACTTTTGGGACGGTTTAACACCGTCCTCCAAAGTTAGAATCAGGCCCTATATCTGTTCTGCGGGGTCTCCGTACATGGAGATTTTCCACTCTCTTTTTTAGGAGTTTGTTGTTTTTTATCCCAGCATTTCTTATTGCCCTCAGGAGCCTACTTGGGAAAATCTTTACTTGATTTGCCCTTAAATTGTGGTTTAGATGATGTGGCCCCTAAACTGTCTCGACCTATGCTAGAATAAGTCTCTGCGATTATTTTAGGCAGCTCGCGTTCCTGATCCTGTTGCGGAACATCACAGAGCCGCATGTGCACTGCAAGTGCGACTGCTTCCCCTTTAAGGTTACTTAAAATGATTGAGGAAACTGTGGCAAAATTGCCCATCAATTGCATCCCCAAATTCCAGGGCCGGCGCAGCCCCAAACTCATCTTGAATTTGTTTCAACACCTCCGGTAAATTGGCAAGTGTTGGTGTACCATGGCAAATACTGTGCCCCAAGTATAACAGTTGTCCACTGTAGGGACCATCCCAAAAGGCAAGCACATCGTTAATATTCTATGTTTATCCTGAGGTCCTGTATGGGGAAATACTGCTTACAGCGCATTAATTATTTGTGCTAACCAAAACTGAGTTTCCTCCCGTTTAGCGGGTACCTTACCCATGATTGAATGAACAGTCGTAGGTTTTATACCTGGTGTTACTGCATGTGGATGCGCTCGAGCAGCACGTGCTGGGTTTGTATTTAATGTTTGCATTACAAATTGTACTAATTGTCTATATATCGCTGTCAATTCCATATATAAGCGACGAACCTCAGGTACCGTTAAGTTTGCAATTGAAGGATGTGGTGTATAGGTGGCCAATAAAGGCCAGGTAGGACCATCATTACTTAGAGGACCTAACCATACTGGTAAAATTGTGTGGGGTAGGGCGCCATCAAGCCAATTGTTATGTTCTTGATAAGATAAAGGTATTTCTAAGTATGCGTATGCTCTGTATTGTCCAGGCGCATTTGCAAGTGTATAATAATGAAATGTATTTCTGTTCCCATCAACTGCTGGAAAAGTGACCCGAGAAAAAAAAAGTTCTGTTCTATAAGCTGCATGGGCATCCACCACAAATGTGACTGGACCCCCCTGGGGCTTTAAGCCATTCGCTAATAGATGTGTAGTTAGAGGTTGTCTCATGTTAACCGCTTTCTGCACCTGCTGTGGATTCGCCATTATAAACCAACTGTAAGTTCAAAGAAGGCACACCAAATAGGGTTTCCCTTTTAAAGTTCGAGCTTGAGCAACCTCCAGCTTTAGATAGGATAGCTTACGTAGCTGGAGGTGGAAATCCTCAGTACCACGGATGTCTCCGTATACGGTATTGAGGTGTCATTATATATATTGAGACAGAGATACTCCGGAGGACCCGAAAATTAGAGCCTGACCAAACTTAGGCGGCGCCATGTCACATAGGCTCTCATTATTCTAATGAGACTACTGGATTTTGAGCGGCAGAATCGCCCGCAGTGTGGGAGACTGAGTTCAACCCTCTGCGGGTGACACCTGTCGCTCCAAATCCGGGTTTTGCTCCGGCTAACTAGCAGTGCCTCATCTCTACCCAAGGATAGGGATGACTGGGCAGCCGTGCGCATGACATATTTGGCTTCTCAGGGAAATCGTGGTCACTCGTGTCTCATCCTGTTCTCTCATTTACAATTCAGTCTCATATATAAATGACAAACAGAAGCAGTTTACATTTCAATAATGAGTTAATAAAACGACTGCATCTTAGATAGCAAAGCGTAAACTGCAATAACCAGGACGACACAACATGACAGTATTAAAAATGTGACGAGAAAAGTGAAGCATAAAAACAACGCTATCATATTGTCACTATTGTCAATGGACCAATCCCTACCTAGGCTAGGATAGAGCACAGCATGGTAAGCTCTAAGTCTGCCCTTCAGGTTCCCCTGGGAAGACATCAACCCCCATACCTGAGCAAAGGCCTGCGGTCTACATTAGCATCTGTAGCGAAGCATTCGGCAATCAGGATACAGTTGTGCTTCCCTGGCTGGAATCTCCCTCTTAAGATGTAAGGGACAAGGAAGTGTTTTTATAATAACACAGCTGATATTCTGAGAAAGTGTCCCTACGTAAAGATGTGTATTTTCTACGAATGTTGGAGACTAAACTTCTACCACGTTCACCGGCAATGTACCATGCTGTAGCCTTCGAAAAAGCACAGAGTGATCAAAAATGCCTTGTTTGAGAACAGAGTGCTGACCTAGGCAAAAACTGTTAGATAGACGGAAATAAAACAAGACCGTAAAAATGGTTATTGTAACAATAATACTACGAAGCTGAATAAAATATATCTAGGTTAAAGTGCACAGCGGTCTAGTGTGTTAAAATAACATGCATGGAGCTATAAATAAAATGGCTACATAACACCACACTGGTCATAAAAATGCAGATTGCAAACTGTGTCCAGTATTTGTAACTTCTTATTGCTTCTTACTGTGAAACAGCTGACACTAAATCGGTTCGCACTACCTTTCATTATGAAATGTGAGCATATTGTGGGAAGACGTTTTATAAGAACCATGGTTGCGTTCATACCTAAATAAATGTATATGACTGTAGGCGTTTAATGAAATACAAAGAGATATGTTCCAGACATGAAAGATAGTTTAAGAAAAGTCAGAAGACAATAGGAAAATATATAGAATGGATCAATATAGGTAAAATTTATTAAGCTTTATATCAAATATTTTATTGTATGTATGAAATGTCTGTATTGTCTAATTAAATATTTGATCAAAAAAATAAATGTATGTAATGTCTATCTTTTGTGAATCAAGCTCATGTTGTGAATTCGACATTGTAAGGTTGGATGTACGCAGAAAAGTATTCTAAAACCCATGGGTAAAGTCAGAGACGTCCTTGTGTTTAGGGCAGTAAACAATCTCTCTTGGAGGATGGTGAGGAAAACTGCCAAAAGCAGTTGACTTGTTTTGTCCCCTGCTCAAGAAAATTTAGGAAATGGCACAGACAAATGCACACCCGTTACATCTACACATTTGTAGTTGTCTATGGTTAAGAGCCCTCCCTAAAACCTGTAACTGTCAGATGCCAGGAGTAAATTTATATTTTTTTGTGAATTCCTGCAAATAATGTAAAATAACTTCACATTCAAAAGTAACACTATTTATGTGACCGTAGGATTTATATTGAGAATCAGGAGAAAGGAGGTGGAATATGGACTCATAGGGCCTGATTTACAGAAAGTTAGCACTGCCTTTGTATCATTTTTTTACGCAAAAGCGGTGTAAACTTACAAAATATTATGGGCCTGATTTATACTTTTTTTTGCCCCGCATTTGCGCCATTTTTTGACACAAAAGCAATGTAAATGTACAAAATTCATTTATATTTTGTAAGTTTCGCTTTTGCGTAAAAAAATGACGCAAAGGCGGCACTAACTTTCCATAAATCAGGCCCATAGGCGTTATATTTTGAATACATCTGCTTCTGTAGAGTACACCGACTTCAACGTACCTTTATGTATTACTGATGGGATTCTACCTCAAATGACTCAACTGCAAGTTCTGAGAGCTTTATTGACTATTTACTGAAAGGAACTCCAGAATTGAGACTCATTTTGTCTTTTCAGCTGTGTAGCTCACGCAAATTCAGGCATCTATTTCCATCCTTAGTTATTTTATCTGTGCACTGTGTTTTTGTCTCTCTCTAAAACGCTCTTCGTTTAAATGTAGTAATTCCCTTTTCACCCGTGTCAGAACTCACCCCTTTGGTCGCTTCTCATATTTTACTTCGCTCTGTGAATGTCCTTATGATTACAGGGGCTGGTTATATGCTTTGCTGCGTGAGCTTTATCTGGCGGTGCTTTTCAGAAGCAGGAGACGGATGGAAAGCAGACTGCACAATGTGAAAGCTTGCGGTTGATTTCTGAGTGCCTCTCTGAGAGGTCACGGTGCACTGGTCCAGCTCCGAGCCTTCTTCTAACTGCTCTGAATATGAAAATGGAACACAATAATTTTTTCTTTATAGTCACCCTACGAGTGTGGATTTACTACTTTCAGAAACTATTTGTAATTCGTTTTAAACACTTTGAAACATAGTGCAATTGTAAAAATTGTCGCATTTCAGAATATTGGTAGCAAAAGTATTTTCTGACAGAAATATTGTCTTAAGTATACTGTAGATTTTCTATTCTTAACTCCACTGGTGTGATAGTTTTCGAAACGATGGGGCTCATTTACAAGCCATTTTCGTCGGCGTTCCATTATTTTTTCCGAAGCTATGGCAGCACAGAACAGTCCACCACCCTGTGCCATATTTACAAACTGGCACAATAGTACCATTGTGCCAGTTTGTAAACCCTTGCGCCACATTATACCGGTGGCATGTATAATGTATGCAAGGTCAGCATTGCCCTGCAAGGAGACCCTTAGGAATGGCGCAGTAAAATCTACAATATTTCATTGCGTCATTTTAGCATCATTTTTTAACGCCTGCTCAGGGCAGGTATTAAAGTGATGCTGTGGTTTGTTTTCACAACTTAACAGCAATTATGTAAAAAAAGCATAGGTGGTCATTACAACACTGGCGGTAAAAATCGCTTACCACCGAGCAGAAGAAAGCCAACACACCGCCGCGGCCGAGGAATTCCGCCACGGCCATTATGACCCAAAGTCCAGAATCCACCAAAATCTAGACACCCACACAAGTCCGCCACACCAAAGGTCAGTGATAAACTGGCGATAAGAAAGCCTTCACCGTCACGCCAACAGGAATATGCCCACACTATCAGGACCCACGAATCCACGCAGCGGTCTTTCAACCACAGTATTCCATTGGCGGTACACACCGCCACGCTCAAAATACACACACATTTACAAAACACAACCACATTGGACAATTCGAAATACACACACCTGATACACATACACACACCACTCCCACACACCCAATACAATATAAAACACACACCCACGTCACCCACAAACCCCTACGACAAATTGCGACAGAAGGCCAGAGAGAGACACCACCATTGACAAACGAGCATAAACAGGCACTCAACACCATCACCCACATAACATCCACGCACCTCACACAACACACCACTAAATATCACCCCACACATCACAACACACACCACCTCACACATCACCCACACCACCCCACGGCACCGCAAAGACACCCCAGGTTCTCTGAGGAGGAGCTCAGGGTCATGGTGGAGGAAATCATCCGGGTAGAGCCATAGCTATTCGGAGCACAGGTGCAGCACACCTCCATAGCTAGGAAGATGGAGCTATGGCGAAGAGTCGTGGACAGGGTCAACACAGTGGGACAGCACCCAAGAACTAGGGATGACATCAAGAAGAGGTGGAACGACCTATGGGGGAAGGTGCGTTCCGTGGTCTCAAGACACCACATCACGGTACAGAGGACTGGAGGCGGACCCCCGCCTCCTCCCTCACAACTAACAACATGGGAGGAGCAGGTCTTGGCTATTCTGCATCCTGAGGGCCTTGCAGGAGTAGCTGGGTGAATGGACTCTGGTAAGTCAAATCTTTACTACTGTATCCCCCATCCTACCTGCATGCCATCACATACCCCCACCTTTGCCCTCACCCCATCACTCCTACTCCTCACAGATGTCCCAGTATCACAAACCACCCATCCCAAACCCAAGCCCTGCATGCAACACCAAAGCATGGACACCAATCACCAAAGCATGGCCATTGCACATACCCATACACCCCCCAAACCATCATCACACAAGGTCCCACACAAGAATGCAAGCACTGCGGTACACGGTCACCCACCCATTGCACACCATGGCACACACAGATGCAATAATCATGCTTTTACCCCCCTGCAGGGCCCCTTCCCAACGTCACCGGACAGGAGGGTCCAGACATGTCCACTCCACCCACAGAAGAGGCCCACAGTGGTGACAGCAGCTCTGTCCAACTGGATCTAGACGACCAGCCTGGCCCATCTGGGACCTCGGGACAGTCGGTTCCCCTCACACTGGCACAAGCCACTACAGGGCTTCCCCCCTCTGGAAACACCAGCACAGCACCCACCCAGAGGACCCATACCTCTGTCCCCAGGACACGTCAATCAGCAGTGTGTCCACCACTACAGGGAACCCAGGTTAACCCACCACCCCAACAACAACAGGGACCTGGGGGCAGCAGCAGTGGGCACACGGTTCAGGGGACAGAGGCCCAGGAACACAAGGGAACTGGGAGGGCTGCTGTGCAACAGGGGGAGGACAGGCCCAGGGAACCCACTCTCCATGAGGCCCTCTCCAACATCATGGGAGCCTACCACCATTCCCAGGAGCCGATGGCAATGGTAGTGGCCAAGTTTCAGGAGACCCAGCAACTGCAGGAGGATCAGTATTTGGGCTTCAGGGAAGAACTCAAATCCATCAATTCCATCCTGGGCACCATTGTAGGGGTGCTGAAGGAACTCGTCAACACCAGGAGGGAGACTGTGGCACAACAAGGGGCCCCTGTCACTAGCCTGGACGATGAACTGCCCACCACCTCCGCCGGCGCTAGTGGACAGGAGGCACCGCCACAGGACCCCCACACCAGCACCCCACCCCCTGCAGAGGGAGAACCACCCCGCAAACGGTCCCTGAGATCCAGGACAAAGACAGAGAATGATGCCAAGACCCCCGCCAAGAAATGAGACCACCCTGATTGTCATCCATTTGTCCCACCTTGTCACCCTGTCCATACTTAAACTGCCCCAGCTCCACTTCCTATGCCCCTTTGGACAATGCACCTGTGAGACTAATAAACTGGACTCTGCCATGGACATTCCTCCACCACCACCCCTAACCATTTTACAACCCCCTCCAATATTGAGCACTTAAATAAACACCCTTACAGCACAAAACAATCTGGAGTCGGTCTGTGATTTTGAAATATTGTATTAGCAATTACAGTGCCAAAATACTCTTTCAAATGTAATGTCAACATACTTATGTCACACAGCTCTAGTCCATGAGGAAACAAAGCAGATGTCACACAGTGGTACCCACATCTGTGAAATCGTAAGGGAAAGTGACAACTCAGTGACCATACACTGGGTGAAAATGACAGACAGTAGAGAGGTAGTAGATTTAAATCAGATGTAGCAGGCAGGTTTGTCTTCTTACCTGTGTCTCACTGGAAGTATTGCCAGATCACTGTGTTCCTGTTGTCGATGTCCTCTTCTTCTGCTTCCTCGTCTTCACTGTCCACAGGCTCCACAGCTGCCACAACACCACCATTTGGACCATCCTCCTGCAGAAAAGGCACCTGTCATCGCAAAGCCAAGTTGTGAAGCATACAGCAGGCCACAATGATCTGGCATACCTTCTTTGGTGAGTAGAATAGGGAACCATCTGTCATATGGAGGCACCGGAACCTGGCCTTCAGGAGGCCGAAGGTCCGCTCTATAATCCTCCTAGTTCGCCCATGGGCCTCAATGTAGTGTGCCTCTGCCTTTGTCCTGGGATTCCTCACTGGGGTCAGTAGCCATGATAGGTTGGGGTAACCAGAGTCACCTGCAAATGGTGAGGGACAACTGTTAGACACACACTAACTCATAGGGACATCCACAGACCCAGACAACTATTCACACTGATTTGGGTCCATATGCTCACCTAATAGCCACACCTAGTGCCTCTGGAGTTGCCCCATCACATAAGGGATGCTGCTATTCTGCAGGATGTAAGCGTCATGCACTGAGCCAGGAAATTTTGCATTAACATGGGAGATGTACTGGTCTGCCAAACACACCATCTGCACATTCCTGGAATGGTAACTCTTCCAGTTTATGTACACCTGTTCACTCCTGCATGGGGGGACCAAGGCCACATGTGTCCCATCAATGGCACCTATGATGTTGGGGATATGTCCCAAGGCATAGAAATCACCTTTCACTGTAGGCAAATCCTCCACCTGAGGGAAAACGATGTAGCTCCACATGTGTTTCAGCAGGGCAGACCACACTCTGTACAACATGTTGGAAAACATAGGCTGGGACATCCCTGATGCTATGGCCACTGTTGTTTGAAAAGACCCACTTGCTAGGAAATGGAGTACTGACAGCACTTGCACTTGAGGGGGGATTCCTGTGGGATGGCGGATAGCTGACATCAGGGCTGGCTCCAACTGGGCACACAGTTCCTGGATTGTGGCATGATCAAGCCTGTAGGTGATGATCACATGTCTTTCCTCCATTGTCGATAGGTCCACCAGCGGTCTGTACACCGGAGGATGCCGCCATCTCCTCACATGCCCTGGCGGACAGTGCCTATGGAGGAGAACAGCGAGCAGAGAGTCAACCAACTCTGAGGTACGTAAACACAGCTTATTCTGACAATATTCATAAATCAAATTTTACCTGTAATAGTGTTTAGGCAAGGCCTAGGTATGTGTGACGCAGTAAAAAATAAAGCCATGTGGGCCCCTGAAATGGCGGCTGCCTGACCTGTAAGGTGGGACAAGGAGATATGAGGTAACTGTGCTGGCGTTGTACACCGTCGCGGAAGGCTGTCGAAGACAGCGGCGCAATTCTGCATTGGTTAACATTGGACCCTACGGGTCCCAGGAGCCAATGACGATGTACGCCGGTGGTGACGGTACGCACCGCCGCGGACGTGACCACCATTTTCTCTCTGTTCAATCACTCGATATCTGATCTTCGACAGGAAAGGACCGACACTGCAAGTGCTGCTGTGACCTCAGTCTGGAAGAGACAATGGCCTGTGTGTCTGGGGAAAGGGCCCCTGCCTTCAGCATGGAGGAGTTGGAGAAACTCATGGATGGGGTCCTCCCCCAGTACACGCTATTCTACGGTCCTCCAGACAAACAGGTAAGTACACTGTGAGCATGCTGTATGGGCAATGCCTGTGTGGAGTGGGGTGGATAAAAGATAGTGGGGGGTGAGAATGAGGCGTGCATGAAACGACGGTGAGTGCATGTGCGTCATGGCAAGGGTAGGGATGCGGGCCAATGACTGTGGCGGTGGAGTTGGTAATTACTACTCTTTTCCCCCTGTACAATTCCTGTAGGTCAGCGCCCACCAGAAGAAGGACATCTGGTGTGCCATTGCAAAGGAAGTCCGGAGCCTGGGGGTCTACCACAGACAGAGCACCCACTGCCGGAAAAGATGGGAGGACATTTGCCGCTGGAGCAAGAAGACGGCGGAGGCCCAGCTGGGGATGGCCGCCCAACATGGGAGGGGTGCCCGTCGCACCATGACCCCCCTGATGTTCAGGATCCTGGCGGTGGCGTACCCGGAGTTGGATGGGCACTTGAGGGCATCACAGCAGCCACAAGGGGGTGAGTACACTCTCATTCTTCTGAGTCAGCGTGCATTGGAGGTGTCTAGGTGGGGTAGGTGGGCTGTGGGTTCCCTTAGGCCAGGGTGAGTTTGGTAGTTAAATTCCCTTCTTCAGGCAGGCCCTGTGGCACCCCACCAGTGCACAGTGCCAACTACACCTAGTCAGGCTCCTGTGACATCCATGTGTGCAGAAATCGGCCATAGCCTTGTAAGCCATGTCCCAGGGATTGAATAGTGGACCCCAAGTGCGCGGCGTAGTGCAGGGGGCTTCTGTGTCTGTCGTGTCCGCCAACTGTAGCGGTTTTGCACTGAGCATGCCTTTCTTCTGTCTTCCCCTCCCTTTTTGTGTTCTCCCTGTTCTTGTGTGCATTAGCATCATCAGGCGGAGGAGCAGTGGCACCAGAGCAGGAGGGAGCTGCATCCCACATGGCCCTGGAGGTTGAGACTACGGACTACGAATTCACCAGTGGGACGGAGGGCGAGCGGAGCTCCACAGTGGGGACAGGAGCTGACACCAGCGAGGCGGACTCCTCCACTGATGGGAGGTCCATTGTGGTGGCGGCCCCATCTGTGCCCCCTGCATCTACAGGTACAGCTGCCACCCCCCTACCAGCACCGCCCTCCCAGCAGCCCCTCAGCTTTTGCCCTGTGCCCGCTCACCCAGGAGGGTGGGCATCACCTTCGCCCCAGGCACCTCAGGCCCTGCCCCAGTCACCCCTGCTGCCCTCAGTGAGGAGGCCATTGACCTCCTCAGGTCCCTCACTGTTGGGCATTCTACCATTTTGAGTGCCATCCAGGGTGTAGAGAGACAGTTGCAACAAACCAATTCATACCTGGAGGACATTCACTCTGGGCAGGCAGCCCTTCAGCGAGCTTTTCAGACTCTGGCCTCAGCACTGATGGCAGCCATTGTCCCTGTCTCTAGCCTCCCCCCTCCAACTTCCTCCACCCAGACCCACACCCCTGTACCTTAGCCTATCCCAAGCACACCATCAGACCAGCATGCACACACGTCAACACACAAGGGAAGCTCTGGCAAACGTAAGCACCACACATCCCACAGGCACTCATGCAAACATCCCACACATGCAGACACACCAACATCCACTGCCTCCACTGTGTCCCCCTCCTCCTCGTCTCCCTCCTCCCTCCCTGTCTTGTCTCCACTCACACCTGCATGCACTACATCCTCAGCCACTACGTCCATCACCAGCACACACACCACCACACCCCGCTCACGTGCAGTCACCACCCCCACTACCATTCACACGTCCCCTGTGTCCTCTCTCAGTGTGTCTGTGAGGCCACCTCGCAAGGTACACAAAGGCAGCCACACACCCACCCAACAGCCATCCACCTCATGACAGCCTCCAGCCCATGCACCTTCACCCAAAGTCACCAAACGTACACCTCCTACAACCACTACCTCTTCCTCCACTCCCAAACTCCCTCCATCTACCCGTCCCAGTGTTCCTAAGAAACTTTTCCTGTCCAACATTGACCTCTTTCAAACACCTCCCCTACCCCTTCAGTCTCCTAGGGCCCGACTCTCCAGGTCCCAACCTAGCAACTCAGCCACAACATCGGCGGGACCAGTTGTGCCAGTAGTCACCAGATTATGGAGTGCACCAGGCAGCAGGGCAGCCAGTGTGGCAAGGAGCCACAGCACGGACAGTCCCCCACCTGTTAAGCATCAAAAGTTGGCCAGTGCCCGGCGGGAGAGGGGAAGAAATCAGCCACCAAAGCCGCTCCCAGGGGTCCAGTTGGGAGTGTGGAGGCAGCTGCGACACCATCCAAGGTGGGGAAGGGGCACTATAAAACCGGCAAGTCTGGGAAGATCAGCACGGCGGACAAGACCGCCAGCAGACCCACTGCCCAGGGGAAGACTGCCAGCAGCAGCCCCGCTGCCCAGGAGACGACTGCCAGCAGCCCCACTGCCCAGGGGAAGACCCTCAGCAGCAGCCCTGCTGCCCAGGAGGCGACCGCCAGCAGCCCCACTGCCCAGGGGAAGACCGCCAGCAGCAGCCCCGCTGCCCAGGAGACGACCGCCAGCAGCAGCCCCGCTGCCCAGGATATGACCGCCAGCAGCCCCAGTGCCCAGGGGGAGACCGCCAGCAGCAGCCCTGCTGCCTAGGAGATGACTGCCAGCAGCCCCGCTGCCAAAGACAGGACCGCCAGCAGCAGCCCCACTGCCCAGGACACCGCTGCCAGCTGAACCGCTGCCCAGGACACCACCGCCAGCAGCACCGCTGCCCAGGACAAGACCGCCACCAGCTGAACCGCTGCCCAGGACACCGCCACCACCAGCACCGCAGGCCAGGACAAGACCGCCACCAGCTGAACCGCTGCCCAGGACACTCCTGCAAGCAGCACCGCAGGCCAGTGAGCACCAATGATTCTGACGCTACTGAGTTCGCCACGGGCAGGATGAAGCACTCTGGGCACAAGGCCCCCTCCAGAAACCAGTGTAGAATTTTATCCACTTGAGAGACTGTGGCTTTGCACTCCCTCGGATGAAGCAGTGGGCAACCCACCCACTGTAGAGACTTGGGAGACTGTAGCTTTGCACTCCCCATGATTGAACAGTTGGCAAACCACCCACTGTAGAGACTTGAGAGACTATGGCTTTGCACTCCCCAGGATGAGGTAGTGGGCAACCCACCCATTGTAGAGACTTGAGAGACTGTGGCTTTGCACTCCCCAGGATTGAACAGTGGGCAACCCACCCATTGTAGAGACTTGAGAGACTGTGGCTTTGCACTCCCCAGGATTGAACAGTGGGCAAACCACCCACTGTAGAGACTTGAGAGACTGTGGCTATGCACTCCCCTGGATTGAACAGTGGTCATGGAGCCCCCTCGTGGATCTGGCGTCGTGCACTCAACCGGCTGAGATGCCCCCCCTTCCCTTCCCCTTGAGGTGCCTGTTTTATTTCTATCTGATGCCCCTGCAGTGTTCTCTCCGTCTTGTTCGGGTATTGGGTTTGTGCCTCGCCCATGCCTTTTGGGCCCTGTGAGCCACTGACTATGATGGTAGAATCCCTTGGACTTGTGTTCTTGGTGTATATAATTGTATATAGTATAAATGTATATATTTGTAAATATTTTTGATGTATGTAATTGAATATATCACAATTATTCAACTCATTTCCTTTTGTCCTTGCATTCTTCAAGGGGGGGTTGGGGGTGTAACTGTTATGTATCAATATGTATTTGTGTGTGTGTTGTAGTGGGTGATGGTGGGGGTGTTTTGCGTGTTGAGTGTGTGTGTCACTGTTTTTTCCCTTCCCCCTCCCCTGTGTCGTAGGTGCAGTACTCACCACTGTCTTCGCCACCGGCGTTCCTGCTCCTGGTAGAGGAGCAGGAAGATAAAGGCTGGCAGAATCTGGAGCTCGGGCTCCATGGCGTCCTGATTCCTTGTGGGGTGTGTAGAGGTGAGCTTTCCCTTCGAAGTCCTGTTTCCGCCGTGTTTTTGTTCGCAGTGAATCCACCCCGGAAAAGGTGGTGGATTGGTGGGTTGTCATAGTGTGGGCGGTACATTGTGTTCTGCCTGTCTGTTGGCAGTTACCGCCGCGGTGTTTGTTTGTACCGCCGTGGTGGTCGGAGTGTTAAAGTGGCTGTCTATGTTGGCAGTTTCTGCCACAGTCGTGATTCCATTTTTTTTACCGCCGGCCTGTTGGCGGTTTTAGCGCCGCTTTAACACCAACCGCCAGGGTTGTAATGACCCCCATAATGTCCGAAGAGAACTGTTTGCCGAAATTCGTTCTGTGTAAGAAGGAGTAAACAAATCCATTGTGGAATTGTACACGGGGTGCCTGTCTTCTCTTGTTTTGGAGGAGGGAGTGCGGATATTATATGTGTATATATATATATATATATATATATGTATATATATATATATATATATATATATATATATATGTGTGTATATATATTTATATATAGATATATATATGTGTATAGATATATAGATTAGCTAGTGGAGGTCGCTACGAGTAAGTTATAGTTAGGACCTAGTTTCCATGCAAAAAGCATTTGTTTACTTGCCCAAATCTTTGGCACCACTTGAGGAATCTTCACTAAACTTTCCAAAAAAATTTGCAAGTCCTGTCAGCTTCTGCCTGGAAAGTTTCAGGGTGAGCCCTCCGGGGGTGGGGGGCAAGTTAAAAGGAGGGGCCCAAAACACATTTCCCCCTTTAATTTTTCCATAGGGATTTTGCACAGCGATAGCTCAAAAACTGCTGGATGGAATTACACCAAATTTGGCAGGAAGGTGGCTTCTGGTGCAGAAACAGTGTTTTTATTTGTTTTAGTGTAATTTCATTTAGTAGTTTTTGAGAAATTAAGGGGAAAATAGATGTGTATAGCTAGGCATATGAAGGATTCACAACCCCTCCAGGTCTCGTGCAGAGATCTGATTGACTGTTAACACTTTAACAGCAGAAGTTGTTGAAGTGTTAGTATTGATCTTGGGACTCAGCCTCAACCGAGGCCAAAAACAATTTTTCGCTCCGGGGACCACCACCCCCCCAGGGCAAACAGAATACAATTGAAAACAATTGTAAGGAGGTCCGTTTCAGACCACCCTTAGCCCCAGGGACATAGCTGTTTGTTGTGGCTTGGCTGCACCTCTAAAGCAGCCCTAAGGTAATTATAGCTTGCGCCTTTGCCATGCACAGCTAATTACTCCACATATGATGTCATCGATGAGATCTTGTGTGGCATCTTTGATATCACTGCAATGTTTGCAATAACACTATTGATAAAAAGAGTGTGCATGCAAGGACCGGAGCTAGAGTTACTTTAGGGCACAGTTATTGTTACTTGAAAGAAATTTAACTATAACTGCTGAATTTCTGTGTTTTTTTACGAGTAAATTGAGAACCTGACTATAATGTTCCTGTAACCTTTGTTTTTTTCAAATAATATATATGTGTTAATTGCATTCCCAAGGTAACAGGATGAAATGTAAATAATCTGATGGGGACTAGCATAATTGCACGTTAATTTATTTAAAAAATAACTTTCAATTGCAAAATATACCAACTATTCTGTGGTTTCCATCACTGCTTGAGTCTCAATGAGTTATTTTATGAAAAAAATGATATGTTTGGTATTTTATGCTCTTGCTCTTCTTGAGAATAGGTGGAAATATTTTATTCAATTAGTGGTTGATGAATGATTTAGAGTTTGGAAGGCGTATTAGACTGCTTTTATAAATTACTTATGCATCTCTTAGGTCAGAAACATGCCCTTTCTGCATGGCTCTTAGAGTAATAGGGCATGGTGCAAGGCATTTTCCCTAATTTATGTTAGGGCATTTGTCGATCTCCTCTATTACAGAACCTTTCCTTTCAGACATGATAGGAAATTATATCATTTTTGCCAAAGCTTGATGCTTGCAGGACATTCTGGTCAAGAAAAAGTAGTGGGTCAATGCTAGCCACACAATCTTAAGTCTCCTAGACATCTAGCTTTATGATACATCTGGGGCTGGTGGGCTCACCTGGGTGCTGGGTGATCTCAGCCCAAAATAATACAGCTACCAAGGTCTCCAGAATGATTGAAATTCAGTTGAAACATCTTAATTTTTCAACCTTGAAGTTTAGTGCCTTAGGCAGTGGGTCCATCCACAGAAGTGAAGTTTTTTATTTTTTCAGGA
This sequence comes from Pleurodeles waltl, assembly GCF_031143425.1. NCBI lineage: Eukaryota > Metazoa > Chordata > Amphibia > Caudata > Salamandridae > Pleurodeles > Pleurodeles waltl. Next base: position 791,520,877 of record NC_090439.1, on the reverse strand, counting down.
GAAGTGTAAAGATGTAGTACAATAGACATTTGTTTAGATATTTTGAATGTATCTACACGTTTACCTTTGGGTGACCCAAAGTAAAGACTGGGACTAATAGCTAACCTCATATTCTTGGTCATATTTTAGAAATCCACATCTTTCCTTCATACTAATATTTTTCATCAGATGTTTTCTCATGAACTGGTACACAAGTGAAACACAATGAAAAACAATTTCTAATCTGCAGTTCAGTTGATGACTGGGGTTATGAGTATTGAACAACTGGCAAACACTGCACATCTCTACAAATTGAAGAGTTTGAAGGAGGTAACAGTCAATTGCTTCTGTAGTTTAGTCTTCTGTGATAAAACTTACAGATGTAAACATTTTCACCTATTTCTATTTTTCCAAATCACTCTCACTATTGTCTTTTCAATGATTAGTTTCTTTGAGTAACCCATGGGCAGTCTACATAAAAGATCCCTTGTTGAAGAATTGTGTCAATATTTCAAAATATATAGCTTTCGCATTAACCCGAAATAGGGTTGTTGGTTGACTGAGGTGTGAGCCCTGGTCAAGCAGCAGCCACAATCCTTGTCAGAGTAAGGCACAAGCAAACCCCAAAATAACCTGTGCTCAACCTCCTGAGAGCTTGGCACAGAGCAATCAGGCTTAACATAGAGGCGATGTGTAAAGTGTTTGTGCGACACTTCTAATAGAAACACTGTGAAGCACACAACCGGGTTAGAAAAATAGAGTTTAATAAACAAAACAAGACTAAAGTGACAAAAATCAAATTAGTAGAACTGGAAATACTGACTTTTAAAGTTTTCAAAGAAAATAGTGGCAAAAGAAGTAAAACACCAACTGTGTATATGTGGTCGCTTCAGACAGGGACAAAATAACAGGTTCAGGCCAATCACAACGGAGCCTGGGCCAGCTAAAGGAACCCAGTTAGACCCACTGAACAAAAGTATCTTAAATCCTGGTTTGCGGAGCATTGGTTTAATCGGTGTCAAAGATGCAGTGTCGGTTCTGAGATGCAGTGAGGCTGCGGTATGAGGTCCTGTTGTGTCGACATCAAGGATCCCATGGACAGGGCTTGCGATGTGAAGTCCAGTGTAATGGATGAGACACAGAGTTGGGGTGATACGTCAGTTCTTGGAAGGTACAAGGCTGTGATGCGGAGTCCCACATTGTCATCAAAGCTGCTGTCAATGAAAGATGTGAGGACCTGCCCCAAGGATGCGTTGAGCAGTGGTGGTTCCGAAGGCGATGTGAGCTGTCATGGCAATTTGAATCTTTTGCAACGGGTCCAATCCACGCTGCACAGGAGATGCATCAGATCTGATGGATCCACAGGCTGGCAGAGCACCTTTGGGTGACTTATTAGGGCCCAGGACTGCAGTGGCACTACTTGCAGGGTGGACTCACAGATGCGACGATGACACCGGATTCTACATTGAAACTTCACAGCTATACTGAATTGATTCATCGCCCGCCTGCTCGCTGCATCCTCAGTGTTGGACTTTTTTGCTTATGCAGGGTCATCCTCAATCTTTTTGCCTCCTGCCTCCTATTTTTTCTGACCTGTTGCTGTTGGCTTTTTAACTCTGAGCACTTTACTCCTGCTAACCAGTGCTAAAGTGCATATGCTCTCTGTGTAAATTGTATGTAATTGGTTTATACATGATTGGCATATTTGATTTACTAGTAAGTCCCTAGTAAGATGCACTAGAGGTGCCAGGGCCTGTAAATCAAATGTTACTAGTGGGCCTGCAGCACTGGTTGTGCCACCCACACAAGTAACCCTGTAATCATGTCTCAGACCTGCCACTGCAGTGTCTGTGTGTGTATTATTACAGTGTAAATTCGACTTGGCAAGTGTACCCACTTGCCAGGCCTAAACCTTCCCTTTTCTTACATGTAAGGCACCCTTAAGGTAGGCCCTAGGTAGCCCCAAGGGCAGGGTGCAGTGTATGGATAAGGTAGGACATATAGTAATGTGGTTTATAAGTCCTGACAGTGAAATACTGTCAACTTCGTTTTTCACTGTTGCAAGGCCTGTCTCTCTCATAGGATAACATGGGGGCTACCTTTAAATATGATTAAAGTGTAGATTCCCCTAGAGAGTAGATGGACATGTGGAGTTTGGGGTCCCTGAACTCACAATTTAAAAATACATCTTTTAGTAAAGTTGATTTTAATATTGTGCGTTTGAAAATGCCACTTTTAGAAAGTGAGCATTTTCTTGCTTAAACCATTCTGTGACTCTGCCTTGTTTGTGGATTCCCTGTCTGGGTCAGTTTGACATTTGGGTTGTTTTTCACCTCGCACTAGACAGTGACACAAAGGGGGCTGGGGTGTAACCTGCATTTCCTGATTAGCCATCTCTGCTAGGAGGGAGGGGTGGAGTGGTCACTCTCATCTGAAAGGACTGTGCCTGCCTCTGACAATGCCGGCTCCAACCCCCTGGTGTGTGTCTGAGGCCTTGCCTGGGCAAGGCAGGATTTCTCAAGTAGGTGTGAGTCCCCTTTGAAGAAAGGTGACTTCAAAGACTAAAATGGGTATAAGAAGGGCACCCAAATCTACAGACTTTACAAACACTTCTGGAACCAAGAGGAACCTCTGCCTGGAGAAGAGCTGATAGCTGAGGAAGAAGTGCTGCCCTGCCTGTGACTGTGCTTTGTGGAGCTTTCCTGCAGTGCTGCTTCTGCCAGAGTAAGAGGGCAAAGACTGGACTTTGTGTGCCTTCCATCTTGTGAAGAAATCTCCAAGGGCTTGAGTTAGAGCTTGCCTCCTGTTGTTTGAAGTCTCAGGGACAGCAAAGACTTCTCTCTGCCAGCACCTGGAGTCTGTGGAGAGACTCCTGACCCGAAAAAGTGGTGCCCTATCCAGTCCCTGGGCCCTTGAAAGGAAAGCTGGTGGAAATCCAAAGAAATCGACTTCGGACGACTCCGGACCGACGCCGCTGCTGAATCCGGTAACGCCTGCACCCGATGCCGTGACCTTCGCTGGAACGCGATGCTGTTTGCAGGCCCGACACCGCAGCAGCCCCGCTGAAGTCCACGACTCCGTGGAAGTCACTGCACCACGTCGTGACCTACGCTGCTCGAAGTGCGTGGGTTCAACATTTCGCACAGACGCCGTGATCCCCGACTTCGCGCATCGGCTTGTTTTCACTCTTCACCAAAGGTACTGTACTTGGGGGTCTACACGACTCCGTGTCCGGCCCCGCTGGTGTCGGCTTGTTGGGAACGACTCCGTCACGACGCCGTGTTAACATCTCATCGAAGCATTTTTGTTTCTAAGCCTTATTTCTGAGTTTAATCTCTAAAAATTCATAACTTGACTTGTGTATGTCGGATTTTTGTCGTTTTGGTCTTGTTTTGTTTAGATAAATATTTCCTATTTTTCTAAACTGGTGTTGTGTCATTTTGTAGTGTCTTCATTGAGTTACTGTGTGTGTTGGTACAAATACTTTACACCTAGCACTCCGAGGTTAAGCCTACTGCTCTGCCAAGCTACCAAGGGGGTAAGCAGGGGTTAGCTGAGGGTGATTCTCTTTTACCCTGACTAGAGTGAGGGTCCTTGCTTGAACAAGGGGTAACCTGACTGTCAACCAAAGATCCAATTTCTAACACTCAACATCGGACTTCACATCACACACTCCATCAACAGGACCTTCAACAACAAAACAGGGTCCCACATTGCAGCCTCGTCACACTGATGCATCACTTTGGTTGCATGACACATCTTTGATGCGGATCCACTCAAAATAGCACAAGATTCAGAGTCAGAAGGAGACACCACAGCAAACACAGACTGCCCCAAACCTCACGTTGAGTCTACCACCTCCTACAGCTCAGAAGTTGCTGCATCAGTAGCCCCAGAAAAGAAGAAAATCCAGGCTACTCTAATGGGATTATTTAGGCAGGAGGGGCCCTATGACCACAACCACCCAATGGCCCGTTTGTACATGGGAAGCTGGCTAAAATAGTAGTGCTAGACCTTCTCCCTTTTTTTTAGGAAGGAGTGGGATTTTTAGAAATTGTGGCAGCCATCTGCCTGAAATGGAATGTTCCAGGTCTGATTTATTTTCCCACTGGTTCTGTTCCAGCACTCCATCATGATGTGCTCCAAATTAGTTTTGCAGCAAGGTGCTGTTCACACTATCCGCCTGATTACAGTCATGTGGCCCAGTCATCAAGCAACTGATTACATGTGTATCACTGCACACTGGATCTCTTTTGTGGGGATTAGGCAATAGTTCTCTATAGGACAACACTCAAGATACTCAGGATACATTTAAGGGCATTCGCAGCATGCAAAAGTAGATATGGTTCTCCATGGAAAATAGACCTGCAAACATCTTGGAAGACTTTAGCAGCAAGGTGTCTGAATAGCTGTGACCTAGAGGTCTTAGAAATTGATTTGTTGCCACAGACAATGGCAGTAATATAGTCAAGGCCATGTCAGTTGGTAGCTATTTGAGATACCTGTGTTTGGAGCATAGCATTAGCCTGGTTGTGCCAGGGTTTCTCAAAAATGAAAACAAAGCAACATACTGACGACTTGCAGAAGAATCAGCACTCATCTCAGCCATTCTTTTAAAGCTGAGAAGCAGTTGTGGATTATTCAGCATGCTACTAGAGTGTCAGTTAAAACCCTCATAAAGGAGGTGCAAACGCATTGGAACTCACCCTATTACATGTGGCAACGTCTGTTTGAGCAATACAGATCAATGATTATGTCATTCATAGAGGAGGAGATGCAATTGGCAAAAATTTACCAGGGATGCAAACAAATGGGGCCTAACCAAATGCCGGAAGATGTTACTCCCTTTTTGTGATTTTCACATGGGAAGTTAGCAAGGACAACAGTATCATGGGCCAAGCTAGCTTGGTGCATCTGCTACATGACAGCTAAAGAAGGTGTCTGAAAGGTTCACACTCGCATGTGTCACAGAAAATGCAAAAGATGAAGGCCTTGATTGATAGCTTACTCTTCACTTGTATGTTTTAAAATACAAGAGGTAGATTGTTCAGCAAGCTTGAGATCTGGAAGAAGAACAGCTGGAAATTACCAGAGTCCCACTCCTGGGCAGAAGTTCTGGAGTGCCGTATTCAACTTCCAGATAGGGTAGACTTGTCTCACAACAGTCAACACCAGCAACCTGAAACCAGCAAACACCACAACTACAGGAACAAAAGAATTGTCCACAATCTCTGCAATGGCTTGGTTTCAGGAGGCAGGTCTTACTTCCAGTACAGATGCAAAGGCAAAAGAGGTCGAGCAGGTTGCAGCACCAATGACCATTGAGAGCATGTTCCAGGAGTATATGGATGACCCTAAAGAGATCTATGTAGATCAAAACTCATTGCTGTATTGGTATGCGAGATGCGCCAATGGCTAGTGCCCAGCAGGCTGGTAATAAATTATCTGGCTTGTCCTGTAGCCAGTGTGTCTGCTGAGTGTGTGTTCGGTGAGGTTGGTGAAGTTGTCATAGTGAGAAGGACCTGTCATTTGCCTCTAAATATGAAGAGATTGAACATGATCAAAATTAAACATTTCATGCTCATGAGAACACTGTTTATGAAACAGCACGGGACGAAGATTAGTCAAAATCAAGTGTGTTAGCTGACAAACCTCCAGACAAACCATCTGAGTCTGAGGATGAACTCAGCTTACCTGACTGAGTATGCCACCATAGTACTTTTCAATTATTTATTGTCAATCTCCTTTTTTTTCCAAAAAAAGAGAAATTGCCAGTGGATCATTCTGTTTCTGTTTGTGCTTCCCCACCATTTTTAGTCACATGTGTGACTGGATTGGAGTTGGATCTGTGTGCAATGAAGAAACCTTCACATTCCCCCTTCAGTAAATCGGGGACAACGCCTGCCTCTTTCACATGCTTATCTTATTTTTGCATCACCTAGCAGGGCTGCCCCACAAGATAACTCATTTACAAGACTGCCAGTGCCAACTTCCAATGTGTTGCTTGTGTCAAAGAGGAGATACAATTGTGTATCTACCACTCTGCTTGGATTGGAAGAGGTAACTACTAACTATTACACTAATGAGTGATTATATGTGATTGAGTAATTGTGAGTGATAATTGATGATTTATTTGTGGACAGACAGTGAGGGAGAGTGTTCAACTAGATAGTAAACCTGATTTTGATGATTTGCAATGTTTTGGGCCTGATGGGTCATCATTTTTGCTGAAGGTGATTGGCCCTTTCAAACTTAGTGAAATGTACCTATAGGGTCCACTCTATTTTTCTGGTTCTTCAGAGACTAGAACAGACACTTTAGTTAACAAACACCACTCTACTGCACAGCATCTACTCCTTTCTGTTTCTCTACTTGTTCTTTAACAGTAATGTACTACAGGTTTATCTCACACAGGTCGGGATTGAGACAGAGTTACTGGGAGTGAGGAGGAAGATGGAAGGGCTCAGCATCCAGAAGAAGGAAGGTATTGACCGTAAAGTGAAACCATGATGATTATAATGACTCTGAGGCCTAGTACTGAATTCTGTGGACTGGAGAGAGGTATGTTTATTTGGGAAATTCTGCTGAGTGTGTGTGGTGAACTGCAGTCTAAAATGTGAAACCCCTATTATGTACTTGCTGTGCTTCTGAGTCTTCTTGGTAGACTTCTCAAGAAGCTTACCTTCCTTCTTTCCTTCTCCTTGACTCTACAATACAGTTTCCATTTTACAATCTGCAGGCCTTCTCTTCTCCTGCATGAATGAAAGGTGAAAGCACAACACTCCTGCTTACCTACCGGACAGCTTCAGACAGGCACCAAGAGTGCAGACATTCCAATGAGAATACAGATGCCCCACCCACTTTGGCAATACTGTATCATTTTCTTTTTAACAATCATACGTTTTAGACCTGGGTGGGTTCACTTCACTCGTCCATAATTTGTATTTTTTCAAACCTAGATGACAGTACATTTGGATATTTACTATCCTGGGTCTCTGGGGTTGAAAGACTCTCTGCACTGCATTTAACTAAACCCTGTCATACTCATTCCTTCATTTCCTTCCACAGCAGATTGATGATGGTGTTCTGCTCAGCACCCTGATTAATATTATTGTTGTGTAGTGTTTGTCTTTGTCACACCTGTCCCCAAATCTCCTTTCCCATCCATTCGTCAAACCCCCAACCCTCTTCTTTTAGCCTGAGGCACTTATTGCTGTGTGACTTCATTTTACCCATAAAAAGATTGCATACTTGGTGGGGCAGATGTGGTGAAAGGGACACCAACTCACTTATCTGAGCAATAGCCCAAACCAGCCACATTTACCCACCCACACATCATTCATCAACAAGGATTTCCTAAGTTTAATTGAAATTAAATACTAGCTCCCCATTTGCTCAGAAGAAGTAACAATTGCTAATATTTGTTATCATATCAGGTCTTCTTTGCTCTGCTATGGTGGTAGTCTTGTCTCAGTCTTTCTAAAGTTATTGTATAAATAATATAACTAGCTAATTCTGAGTTTTCTTTCAGTTTAGTTGCCTGAGATGGATAATCCTTTTGATTAATTCCACAGTTGGAGTTCACCTAGGTGGAAGTAGAACCTCACTTGTGAGGCTTTCCTTGTTAGTCAACTAGCCTGCTATTACTACTACCACAATAAGGTGGCACCTTGGGAAACCCTGCAGTAAGACAACCAAGGGAGGTGGCTGCCCTTGCTTCATCTAGTCAGGTAAGAGAACTATGAAGTGAAGTGAAATAGTTTTTTTAGTAATTAACTTTTTCTGAAGATGTTGCTTATGTGTACCTAGGTTGTTGTAGGCAATATATTCAATGGCAATCCCCCGAGTGATGAATACAGTTACAGAGGGTAGTAGGGCAAGTATGTAACTAAGTGGCTTAAACTTTGTTAAGCAGATTTAAAAATAGGCTATGTGAATTATATTTATTAACAATTATAAAACCCATCCTTTCTATCCACAACAGGCCCGCCCCCTCCCCCAAACAAATCACATCATCAACAATCTCCAAAGAAAACTTAAGTACCCAAACTAGTCCAAACCAACCTCCCCATTCCCTTTCCCACCCTCTCCCCCCACAACAAATGTCCTTGCCACCAAAACAAACATTTAAAAAAGAGGGTGTTCTCCATGCAGATCCAGTGATCTTTGAGTATTCCCTCAATGTATGCCACCCTGCAGTCCAGGCGCTCCAGATGCTGCAGGACGTGGCACTGGAATATGCAGTCTGACCGAGAGGGGTGGCAGCAGTGGTCTGATGTGGTTGAGTAGCTTCCAGATGGTGGTGGTGCTGTTGATGTTGTTGCCGTTGATAGGCTGGAGGTGCTGGAGGATGGCTGGAGGAACTGGGGCCCCCAGTCAAGGCAGCTGCCTTGTCCTCTTCCTCCTGCAGAACCACTAGCTGCTGGTACTCCAAATGGATGGCCTCCAAACTCTAGAGCCGCAACTGGGCTGGTATCTCCTGGTGTGTAGGTGATACACCAGCAGTAGTTATATCAAGAGTCAAAGACAAATTGTAAACAGTGCTCCATGTAAACACCAGTTTAACATTAGAGTGGTACAGTAGCAGTACAGTACTGGTCCCCGATGGCCATTGGAATTTGATGTGACTGATAATGAGTCACAAGGCCATTGTTTTACCCACACATACTTCACTGTAGTTGACAAACGTTAAAAGGGAAACATTTCAACAGCCATGAATCTGTAATAAGGCCATGAAATATATGAATCGTTTGTGCTGCAAAATGTGGCAGATGTCAAAAAGGGATTTGTTTTTCATAGCCTGGGACAGAACTTAGGAAAGAAAATGGCTTAAGTACTAGGAGATGACTGAGTGGTCACTGAGAGGGAAGGGAAACACCCTTGTTTTCCGTTTGCAATGCATTGAACAGTTTGCAAATGCTGCAATAACTAAAGCAGATACACATTGTAAAGACAACACTATTGTACTTCCGCAGTTGAACTATGCTGCATTTAAGTGATGGCATGGAAGCCTAAATGGCACGGGCAGGGATGTGATGAATGATGATGGGGGGGAGGATACATATTTGCCTTGCTAAACAAATACAATGAGTTAAGGGAGTAGACAGAAAATGTGAATACTTCCCACTTTGAACCAAAGCTTTGATAACCAAGCAAAGTGGGTGAGCATGTCTCTCTCCAGAAGAGCTCCCTTATTCCTTCTTTCAAATAATTATCTATTCATCCATTCATTGTTCTTTTCAAACTTTGACACCCACCATTTAAGTTTTAAAGTTTCTCTCATCCAGTGGTTCACCATTCCAATCCATCCATCCAAATATCCACCCATCCATCCATACATTCACCTATCCACCCCTTCAACCATCCTTTAACTCATCCATACATTTACTTATGCATTGTTACCCATACACCCATCATTTATCCCACTTGAGCATCCTAATACCCATTCACCCTTCACCCACCCAGACACCCTTTCATCCATATAACCTTTTCATGTATCTCCTATCACTGCCCTATGCATCATTTCACCCACGCACTCACCCTTTCACTCATATACCATTTCACCCATCCTTTCTTTTAACTGTCCATCTATAACAGGGTTATCGGAACCCTGTACAAACCGATAACCGTGGGACTGATAACAGAGTGCCCGAGGGGCACCTTGGAGTGCGATCCATTGTAAGGTCATGACAGCGTTCAAAACCCAAAGAGGACGCGCAGGTGATTATGACGCGCGAACTTGAGAAATAGGTCAGCAACGCTGAGCGAGGAACTTCTGAGGAGAGGAAACCAACCAGAACGACCATTGACAGAAACAGAGAGGAGGCCAGGGTGAGCCTTTATAGGCAGAAACTGCAGCAGGAAGACGACTGCGAGGAAGGACTCGCGAAGGACGCCCTGACCCACCACGTTCCTGGAAGAATGTGGTTTCACAAGGTACATGCCTGCATACAGGTTTTTATTACCTTCCGGGGATATTCAAGGGAGACGGGGAGCACAGCTGGCACACACAAGAAGAATAAAAAGAAATATACTATTCATTTCAATGAAAGACAGGGAAGAAAAGTATAATACTCCGTCTACTGGAGAGGGTGATTCCACAGTCAAAACCCTCTCTGCTTTACGGTGTTTTCTCTCTCTTCTTTGTTTTTTTTTTTTTCCTTTCTTCTCTCTTAATGTTTTTGTTATTTACGCTCCACACCCCTTTCAACCATCACATCACCGGGCAGAGTCACCTAAGCAAGGGAGAGGAGATAATCACGGTAGGTGTGTTTATATTCGCTGTCCCCTCACAAACCCCCCTCATTTGTTTTCATAATAATAAAGCAATACCCCAGACCTACCTCCTTGCTTTATCCTGTGTTCTTTTCTCATGTCCTGGAGTGAAATCTAAACCCGGAATCGCGGAGTTCCTAAAAGAAAGTCAAGAAAAGAAACTGTCAAAGACAAAGGACTAACTAATGAAAGAGTAAAAGACCACTTAGGGAAAAGAGAAGAGAATAAAAGAAACACATTGGGAAAAGGAAAGGAGGACAGTGGTTGTATTCTATAAAGGAGAGCAGAAAACAAAAATGTAAATAATAAAGGAGATTCTTCTTTATCTTACATCTTTGTGAGTTGACTGACATAGAAAGAGGGGGGACCTTATTCTCAAAACCCTAACCTCTATACCATCCTTCTTTCCCTTTTCATCAACCCATCATTTGTAGCGTTCATTATGAACTTTTGTCTGGAGAGTTGCATGTGAAAATGGTCATTAAGATCTCAACCCCTGCTGTAGTTGCTAAAGTGGTGGAGGCTGGTCATAAACAAAGCCCTTGCAAAGAGTATACTTGTAGTTGTCAATAAGCAAGCAATGTGACTTACCAACATCTGTCCCTCCTGCTGCTGGCTCTAACCTCCAGCCACTGCCATGTCTTTTGCACTGGCGCTGCCGCTGGCCCCGGCACTGGAAGTCGGAGTGACCAGAAAATAGTTTACACATTTTAGATGCCAGAAACAACTCGCCTTGTTATTTTTTAAGAACAAATTAAACAAAATACAACCACAATAGATCACTACATTTCTATCTTCTTCTATCATTCACTTTAGGAATTTTGTTAGTTAAATATGTTGGAAAAGCCAGGTAGTCAAGTGAAGCCAATCACAAACATGTCCTAATGATGTGGCAGAGCTCAGTCAGTGAAGTGCAATGAATGGGTGGAATAATTGGTCAATCAAGGACACATAGGCCCTCATTATGACATTGGTGGTAAGTGCCGCTTACCACCATGCTGACTGCCGCCAACATACCCCGACTGTGGCGGTATACCGATATGAGTATTATGACCCATACATAGAAATCCGCCACTATACAGACACACACACAAGTCTGCCAGCCCAAGGGTCAGTGATAAAATGGCTGTAGCAAAACCCACACTGTTACGGCAATAGAAATATGCCCACAGCATTATGTCCCACGAATAACTGCTGCAGACTTCAACTGCGGTAAACCACTGGCGGTACATACCGCTTCACTCAAAATACACACACACATATAAAACAACACCACATTGGACAATTCAAACTACACACACATGACACATATACACACACACCACACCCACACACCCACAACACTATAAAACACACACCCACATTCCCCACAGCCCTTTACCACTACAAACAATTTACAACTGAGAGACAGACACGCCAGGAGCACCACTGAATCAGAGCCACAGAACACCATCACCCATACACCATTCACGCACCTCACAGCACACACCCCAACACATCACCCCACGTACCCTCACACACACCACACACACTACACCCATGGCACCACAAAGACACCCCAGGTTCTCAGAGTAGGAGCTAAGGGTCATGGTGGAGGAAATCATCAGGGTAGAGCCACAGCTATTCGGATCACAGGTGCAGCAGACTCCATTGCTAGGAAGATGGAGCTATGGCCGAGAGTCGTGGACAGGGTCAACGCTGTGGGACAGCACCCCAGAACAAGGGATAACATCAGGAAGAGGAGGAATGACCTACGGGGGAAGGTGCGTTCCATGGTAGCAAGACACCAGACAGCTGTACAGAGGACTGATGGTGGACCCCTATCTCCTCCCCCACAACTAACAATATGGGAGGAGCAAGTCTTGGCGATTATGCTTCCTGAGGGCATGGCAGGAATAGCAGGACGAAGGGACTCTGGTAAGTCAACTCTTTACAACTGTATCCCCCACCCCCCTACTTGCATGCCATCACAAACTCCCACCCCTATCCTCACCCCATCACTCCACCACCTGACATATACCCCACCATCACAACCCACCCATCCCAATACCAAGCCCTGCTTGCAACACCAATGCATGGCACCACTCACAGACCTGCATGGACACCCATTACCACAGCATGCACACTAGTGACAATCACATCACAACTCACACAAGCCAAATCTGCCTTGGTAATAACAACGATAGAGGGGAACATACCTATGCACAAGATGTCACACGCAGTAACAATAACACTGCATTTCCATCCCCACAGGACCCCCACACAACGCCATTGGAGAGGAGGTGCCAGCAACAACCAGTCCCCCCCAAAGAGGCCCACAGTGATGACAGCACCTCTGCACGCCTAGATCAGGATGACCAACCTGGCCCATCAGGGACCTCCAGACAGTCAGTGACCTAGGCACAGTCCATATCACCACTGAGCCTCCCCCCTCTGGAAACACCACCTCAGCACCCACCCAGCAGGCTCATGCCTCTGTCCCCAGGGCACGTCAATCAACAGTGTGTCCACCACTACAGGGACCCGAGGCAACCCCACAAACACAGGACAATCAGGGACCAGGGGTCAGTGGCAGTGGGCACACGGTTCAGGGGATAGAGGCACAGGACAACAGGGAAGCTGGGAGGACTGCTGTGCAATGGGGGGACAGGCCCAGGGAACCGACTCTCCACGAGGCACTCACCAACATCCTGGGAGCATACCACCATTCCTAGGAGACGATGGGACAGATACTTACCAAATTGCAGGAAACCCAGTGGCTGCAGGAGGGACAGTACCTAGGGATGAGGGAGGACCTGAGGGACATCCACACTGCCCTGTTCACTATTGCAGGGGTGCTGGCAGACATGGCCAACACCATGAGGGAGGCAGTGGCACACCAACGGGCACCTGACACTAGCCACATCGATGAACAGCCCTCCACCTCCGCTGACGGTAGTGGACAGGAGGCCCCGCCACAGGAACATCAGGCCACCAGCACCCTCCCCCTGCAGATGAAGAACCACCACGCAAATGGTCCCGGCAATCCAGGTAGAAGCCAGAGAACATTGCCAAGACCTCCACCAGGAAATAAGACTCCCCTCAATGTCACCCTTGTGTCCCACTATGTCACCCTGTCCACCTTGAACTGCCATTGCCCCACTCCCTATGCCCCCTTGGACAACGCACCTGTGATACCAATAGACTGGACTCTATCCTGGACATTCCAATACCATCAACCCAGCCCATTGCAATACCGCCCTACACTTATTAGCACCTAAATAAACACCATTGAAACTAATATGGAGTCTGTCAATTGATTATGTATTTGTTTAACAAGCTGTTAACATAGCAATTCAAATGTACAGTTATAGATACATAGGTATGACCTGTAGTGGGCAGCAATAAACACACCAGGAGCCAGAGTGGGGCACAGATATCTGAAAATAGAGATGCCAAAGGGTACAGTAAGTGGCCATAGATATAGGAAAATCAGGCTGCCATGTACAGTGTCCAACACAAAACTGCAATGGAAGGTGAAGTTACAGTGTCTTACCTGTGTGTCACTGGAAGTACTGTTGAATTGTGGTTGTTCTGTTGTCCACATCCTCTTCCCCTGCCTCCTCTTCATCACTATCCACAGGCTCCAACGCTGCCACACAACTATCTCCAGCCTCATCCTCCTGCAGAAAAGGCACCTGGCGTCTCAAGGCCAGGTTGTGCAACATGCAACATGCAACGATGACCTGGCACACCTTCTTGGGTGAGTAGCACAGGGATCCACCTGTCATATGGAGGCACCGGAATCTGGCCTTCAGGAGGCCAAAGGTGCGCTCAATGATCCTCCTTGTTCGCCCATGTGCCTCATTGTAACGTTCCTCTGCCCTTGTCCTGGCATTCCTCACTGGGATCAGTAGCCATTAGAGGTTGGGGTAACCGAGTCACCTGCAAATATCGAGGGATACCTGTTAGCCAGACACTCACCTTTAGGGCCAACCCCTCACCCATATACCAACAGACACTGGGTGGGGACCATGGGCTCACTTATAAGCCACACCCTGTGCCTCTGCAGTTGAGACATCACATATGGAATGCTGCTACTCCTCAAAATAAAGACATCATACACAGACCCAGGATACTTTTTATTGACATGGGAGATGTATTGGTCTGCCAGGCACACTATCTGCACATTCAAGGAGTGAAAACTCTTACGATTTCTGAACACCTGTTCATTTCTCCGGAGGGGGGGACAAAGGCAGTATGTGTACCATCAATAGCACCAATGATGTTGGGGATATATCCCATTTCATAGAAGTGAGCCTTCACTGTGGCCAAATCCTCCACCTGGGGGAAAACGATGTAGCTGCGCATGTGTTTCATCAGGGCAGACAACACTCTGGTCAGCACGTTTGAGAACATAGGCTGTGACATCCCTGATGCCATGGCCACTGTCGCTTGGAAGGACCCACTTGCAAAGAAATGGAGCACTGACAGGACCTGCACAAGAGGGGGATACCAGTGGGGTGGGAGACAGCTGACATCAGGTCTGCCTCCAATTGGGCACACAGCTCATGGATTGTGGCCCTATCAAGTCTGTAGGTTAGCATAATGTGCCTGTCCTCCATTGTCGCCAGGTCCACCAGGGGTCTGTACACAGGGGTATGTCTCCATCTCCTATTCATCCTCACCGGTTGAACTCTAGGGTGAAAAATAGTGAGCAGATGGTCATATTGAAACATATCCTCAGATTAATATGCCTTGCATTTTCTTTACAGAAACAGTATGTGAACATGTAGGTCCGTTGATGTGCCAATGTCAGCTATGATGCAGTTAGGTGCCATGGCCTGTTCCTCCCTGAAATGGCGGCCACCTGACCAGTGAGGAGGGACATGTGGAAATGAGGTAATTCCACTGACGTTGTGCGCTGTTGCGGGAGTCGGTCGATGACCGCCGTGCAATACATCATTGGTTATCATTGGGGCCTAAGGGTTCAAGGAGCCAATGGTGATGTACGCTGGCGGTGATGGCGATGGTGGTGGACGTGACCGCCATTTTCTATCTGTTCACTCACTTGCTACCTGACCTTCAACAGGAGAGGACCTACACTGCAAGTGCTGCTGTGACCTGTGTCTGGAAGCGACCATGGCTCGTGTGTATGGGGAAAGGGC
This sequence comes from Pleurodeles waltl, assembly GCF_031143425.1. Lineage (NCBI taxonomy): Eukaryota > Metazoa > Chordata > Amphibia > Caudata > Salamandridae > Pleurodeles > Pleurodeles waltl. The sequence continues at coordinate 791,505,476 of NC_090439.1, read as the reverse complement.
CCCTGCCTTCACTTCCGAGGAGTTGGAGAGACTAGTGGATGGGGTCCTACCCCAGTACCCTTTACTTTATGGTCCTCCAGACAAACAGGTGAGTACACTGTGAGCACGATGCATGGGGCATGAATGTGTGGAGTGCTGTGTGTGTGAGCCTTGTGTAGGGGGGGCTGAGGGGCTTTGGCCAGAGTGCTGCATGTTTGTTGGGCAATGTCTGTACGTAAGGGGTTGCAAGGGATATGGTGGGGCATGAGTGTAACAGTCTGGACGGTATGACTAATACCTTTTCTTATGTATCTTTTTTTGCGGGTCAGCACCCATCAGAAAAAGGGTATTTGGCGTGCCATCACCAAGGGGGTGCAGACCCTGAGGGTCGTTGACAGGCGGAGCACCCACTGTCGCAAATGGTGGGAGGACCTGCGCCGCTGGGCAAGGAAGACGGCGGAGGCCCATCTGGGGATGACCTCCCAACGAGGAAGGGGTACCCATCGTACCCTGACCCCCCTGATGTACTGCATCCCGGCGGTGGCCTATCCAGAGTTGGATGGGCGCTTGAAGGCATCACAGCAGCCAGAAGAGGGTGAGTACAGATTCAGAATCATGAAGTTGCATGCGTTGAGGTGTAACCTGGGTGGGGGATGTGGGTCTGTGGGTGCCCCTAGGCCAGGATGAACATGGCAGGGTAGGTTCCATGTTGGGCAGGCTCAGGTGCACTCCATCCCCATTAATGCTAGTGGGCATCTACTACTGGGCAGGGTCCTGTGGGTTTCAGGTGTGCAGCTAATGGTGTTAGGCATTGTACCCCATGGCCTGGTGACTAACATTGTAACTGGTATTGTATGGCCTAGTGCATAGGGATGTTGCCTGTGAGTTGTGTATGCCAACGGTGGTGTTGTTGCTGGCATTGACCAAGTGTATCCTCTGTCTCTTCCCCACCCTTTATGTTTTGTCGCCCTGTCCTTGTGTGCATTTGCATCAACTGGCAGAGGAGCAGAGGCACCGGCGATGGAGGGAGCTCCATCCCACATGGGCCTGGAGGCCGAATCCACCGATGGTGAGGGCACCAGTGCGACGACGGCGAGAGGAGCACCACAACGGAGACAGGAGGGTACAGTTCTGACAGCGACACCTCCTCCGATGGAAGCTCCCTGGCGGTGGGGGACACCTCTGTGCCCACCCCAACTACAGGTACAGCCGCCACCCCCGTACCAGCACCTCCCTCCCAACAGCCCCTCAGCGAGTTTCCCAGGAGGGTGGGCATCACCTTCGCCCTCGAACCTCAGGCCCTGCCCCAGTCAGCCCTGCTGCCCTCAGTGAGGAGGCTATTGACCTCCTGAGATCCCTCTCTGTTGGGCAGTCAACCATACTGAATGCCATCCAGGGTCTAGCAGGCAATTTGCAACAAACAAATGCATTCCTGGAGGGCATTCACTCTTGCAAGGCGACCCAACAGAGATCATTCCAGGATCTGGCCAACTCACTGATGGTAGCCATTGTCCCTCTCTCTAGCCTCCCACCTCCAACTCCCTCTACCCAGCCCCATTCCCCTCAACCCCAGTCTATCACAAGCACACCTTCAGACCTGCATGCACCCAAATCAACACACAGAATTGGCTCAGGCAAACACAAGCACCACACATCATCCCTCAGGCACTCACACAAGCACCATCCAGATGCAGACACACCAACATCCACTGCCTCCACTGTGCCCCCTCCTCATCGTCGTCCATCTCCCTCCCAGTAGCGTCTCCACTCACACCTGCATGCACTACATCCTCATCCACTACCTCCATCACCAGCACGCCTATAACTACACACCCCTCACTGGCAGTCACCACCCCCACTTCCATGTGCATGTCCCCTGTGTCCTCTCCCACTGTGTCTCTGCCCCCTCCTCCCAAAATACACAAACACAAGCACTCAGACACCTAAAAGCCATCCACCTCACAACAGCATCCACCCCATGCGCCTGCACCCAAACACAGCAGACAGACACCTCCTACAACCACTCCCTCTTCCTCCACTCTCAAACCTTCACCCTCTTCCAGCCCCAGTGTCCCTAAAAGGCTTTTCCTCCTCTCCACCCTTGTCCTATTCCCTGCCCCGTCCTTCACTTCGGGCCAGGGTGGGAAGAACCCAGGCCAGCACCTGAGCCACCAAGTCCATAGCCACTGTAGCTTCTGCAGCTACTGCATATGTGAGAGGCTCCAAGGAGGCACCCGTCAGCACTGCCAGTGTGCCTGCACCACCTGCCAAGGGCAAGAAGGGACCAACAGCTAGCAAGGGCAGGAAGGGAACACCAGCCAGCAAGGGGAAGGAGGCACCACCAGCCAGCAAGGGGAAAGAGGCACCACCAGCTAGCAAGAGCAGGAAAGGAACACCAGCTGGCAGAAGCAAGGAGGCACCACCATCTGCCAAAGGCAGGAAGGGGACAACAGCTGCCAAGGCCAATGTAAAAGGAACAGACGCCACAGGCAGGATGGATCTGGTGCCTGGGGCTGGAGCAGCATCTGGGCAAACAACACCAGCCATGGCACTTCAGCTGTCCGAGGCTGCAGGGGAAGGGTTGGAGCCTCCCCCACTACTGACAGCACCACCACCTGCACCTCCGCCAGCTCCGCCACCTGCACCGCCACCAGCACCACTGCCAGCAGCAGCAGCCCCAGGGGGCAGCCGTCAAAGGCTGGAGGGGAAGGGCTGGAGCCTCCCCCCACCACTGCCAGCACCGCCACCTGCACCCCCGCCAGCACCGCCACCTGCACCGCCACCAGCACCACTGCCAGCAGCAGCAGCCCCAGTGGGCAGTCGTCCGAGGCTGCGTGGGAAGGTCTGGAGCCTCCCCCCACCACTGGCAGCACCGCCACCTGTACCGCCACCAGCACCGCCACCAGCACCGCCACCTGCACCGCCACCAGCACCACTGCCAGCATCAGCAGCCCCAGTCGGCAGCCGTCCGAGGCTGCAGGGAAAAGGCTGGAGCCTCCCCCCCACCACTGACAGCACCGCCGCCAGCCCCACAACTGCCATCCACTGAGCAGCCATCTCCGCCGGCGAACAGTGTGTAGTCGTGACTACATGGGCTGTAGTGCGAGACTGTGACCTTGTACCATTGAGGATCTGCATCACAGGGCACAAGGCCCCCTCCAGAACCAGTGGAAGAATGCATCCACTCACCCCCTCCTTGCCAGGATGAAGCACACTGGGCACAAGGCCCCCTCCAGAATTAGTGTAAGAAGGCATCCACTCACCCCCTCCTTGCCAGGATGAAGCACACAGGGCACAAGGCCCCCGTCCAGAACCAGTGCAAGAAGGCATCCACTAGAGAGATTGTGGCCTTGCACTGCCCAGGACCAAGCAGTGGGCAAACCACCCACTAGAGAGACTGTGGCCTTGCACTCCCCAGGACATCGCACAGGGCATGTAGCCCTCTCCAGGAGCAGTGGCGTTGTACCATCTTCCGGCTGAGGTGCCCCCCCATTACCCGTCCCCCTGAGGTGCCTGTTTGTTTTCGACGTGATGCCCCTGCAGTGTTCTCTCCGTATTAAAGCAGGAGTAAAGTGTGGCCTTGGCCTATGTGTAATGGCCCTGAGGGCCACGGACATTTTGTAGTGGGCATTGACCCTCCATCCGTATATTATGTACATACTGTTTTGGCTTTAAGGACGTATTTATCTCCATTTTTAATATTACACTCACTTTAATCAATTCCTTTTGTTCTTGCATTATTCCTGAGGGTTACGGGGTTTATATGTAATGTTGTTGCATCTGTTTGTGTATATGGTGATGGGGGTGGGGGTGTGGCGTGTGTGTGTGTCACTCTCTTTTTCCTCCCCCCCTCCCTTGTGTGAAAGGTGCAGTACTCACCATGGTCGTCTTTGCCGCCGTTCGTGTTCCTGGTGTAGGAGAAGGTAGACCAGCACTGGAAATATGTGCAGTTCGGGCTCCATGGCGTTGTGGTTCTTCCTTGAGTGTCGAGTGGTGAGACGTTTCCCTTCTGTGTACTGTTTCCACCGTTCTTTTGATGGCGTTGGTACCGCCCCTGAAAAGGTGACGGGTTGGCCTCTCACAATACAGTGGGCAGTACATTGTCTTCCGCCTGTCTGTTGGTGGTTACTGCCACTGTGCTTGTTGCTACCGCCATGGCGGTTGGAGTGTTAAAGTGGCTGTCTGTGTTGGCAGTTTCCGCCTTGGTCAAAATTCCATTTTTGTTACCGCCGGCCTGTTTATCACCTACCGCCAGGGTTGTAATGAGGGCCATAGTGCAGTCTTTGTTGGCAAATGCATTGGGACCTTACTCATAGTTTTTTTCAGCCATGCTGCACTGCATTCTAAACTACTGGTAAGGTATACTACTGCATAAATGAATAATAATACATACAACACAACATGGGGGTTCCACCATGACCAAGGTGATGCTCTCATTTAACTGTTTGAGCATGAGCAAAAAATAGAAAGCCTTCTCAACAAACATGCTTAGAAAAGTTAACTTGGGCATGCAATCCTCAGGGTACACTCCTGTCCTAAAATCTGTCCTTAGTCTTACAGTACCAGTCCACAAGATGTATAAGGAGAGAAGGAAAGCGTCATAACAAAGCAGAAGAAAGTTACAGACTAGTACAGACAGGAGGAAGTCAGCTATAGCAAATTAAATATAGAAAAAACAGGATAAAGTAGAGATCACAAGAATTTAACAAACCTTAAATACAATAAAGATGAGTAGGAAAAGAAAAAGGAGACAGGCACAGTAAAAAAGGAAAGAATATTTTAACTGGGGAGGCGAAAGTTAGGGAACTAAAAATAATGTAACAGGAAGACTTAAAGAGCCAACAGATCTGCCAGCTGCTGCACTGGTGGTGTCACCCCCCCCCCCCCCCATCTCCCTGACCTGGCTCTGTAGCCCTCTTCATGTCCTTGTTGCTGAGGTAGGAAATAAAGAAGATTTTAAAAAAACATATTATTGGTACACTTAGGGACTGATTATGACCTTGGCGGAGGGGATTACTCCATCCCAAATGTGACAGATATCCCACACACCGTGTTACAAGTTCCATTATATCCTATGGAACTTGCAAAAGGTGGATGAGAAGCAAAGATCATTTGCTGCAATGCATTAGTATATCCAAATGTAGTTTATGAAATATGAAATAGGGCTCAGGTTTTGGAAATTAAGAATAGGTCATTTTGATACTAATACTATAGGCAATCCGATTTAGAAAAGTATTATGTTGCCTGTCAAAATACTTTTTGGGGGATATAGGGGCTGATAACGACCTTGGCGGAGGGAAATCACTCCATCCCAAATGTGACTGATATCCCACCCACCGTATTACAAGTTCCACTATTCTGCAAAATACATCAATAGCGTCATAAAAAATGACACTATTGCCCCCTACCCTGCGCCATGGTGCGCCATATTTTAAATACGGAGCACACATGGTAGAGGTAGGGGGCTGCTAAGGTGCGTAGGGAAAGTGGCACTGTACTCGGGGAACTTTCCATAAATCTGCCCCTTCATAATTCCATAAATCTGACCCTAAGTGAATCACATTTTAGGGTGGCAAAGATACCGTAGCAAGGCAATACCTACACACACACAGGTGTTTCGTTCCCTACACCACCTAGCGTCACGAAGCAACCAGTAGATAGTGACATTTGCAAGAGGAATATCACAAAATGGACAATGAAGGATTTTCTGCAATGTATTGATGCAATTTTGTCATAAATCCATTTGCACTTTTATTTTCCAACCAGCAATACATAGCTCAATACTAAGGTTGGTGTTTGTGCCGTTGATCAGTTTCTACGTGTAATTGGATGTTTTGACATTCACATTGTAATACACCCTCTTCCAGAAATTTAATTTTTGTATAAAAATCACATAAACAATCATTCATTGAATATTTAGGTAGTTGACAACGTTGCTTGCATTACCACTAATTTAGTGGCAATATATCTTGAGGTGCATATGGCTTTTTGTTTTATCATTCAGTCCTTTACATCCAGCTGTTGAAGGGAGGATTTGGAGATGGTTAACTTCTTGGTAAGTTTTTACCCCATTTCTTACATACATATAGTGCACATTATCTGTACCATTACCCTTATGACCACATTTTCATGTAGGCAATGGTGCGTATGTATCTCACCCATGGATTATGACCCAATACCATAATGCACGTACTCCAAGGGAGAGCATAAACTGCACAAATAACCAAACCTTGTCTGTTATATAGTGCGCTTTTGGAACTCTTAAGAGGACATTTTGCTGTCTACATAAAAGTGGAGGAGTATTGTAGCGCACACTAGAAACACCTGTGAAATAATAGCTCCACATAGCTGCTCAACATAGCAACGCGAAAGTACCGACCACCTGAAGCTGAGAAAGCCAATTTGGATGATGAAGATCTACCCCCTTCCCCATCACAACCAGGACAGGCGGCAACTGTAGCCTCAGAGAACAGGGCCCGCTGAACTGACATTACAAACAAAATATATTAAGCTACGTTTTCATCAAACACATTCAAAATAAAGATACAGAGAGTAATTTTTAAGTTAACAACAAATATTTGTTAATAGAAAAATGCAGTGAAGAAAAGAAAACAAAAAGCATATTATAATATTGACTGAAATGCAGATAAGCAAATCTAAGTGGATTGAACACAAGCAATGTTATTGCCCCAGAAATATATCCAGGAGGAAAACGAGACCTGATAGCATAGGGCTAGAAGGCTGCTGCAAATCTTTCAGCTTTTATGGTACAAGTTGAGGCTCTTATTCTCCCGTTTTTTTCTCTGCTTTCTGGTACCCACAGACTTGCATTTATAATGTCATCAAAGGACTATAACATCAGAATGCAAAATAAAAATCCAGGTTTGTTTGCAGTGCTTGTGTTTAAAAATCCAAAGCTTTTGGTTTGGAACTCAGCAGTAACTGATCTCAGTGCAATTCTTCCAGCTCGAGTTCTCATCTGCCAGCACTCACAAATATCTACCAGCACGCCCTCCCTCCAAGCTGAATCAACTACATCCTGATTAAGTAAGTCCTCTACTCAGGCCGCCTCTGTTCCCCATCCTTCACCTCAACTGAATTTGACACCGAAGAAAAAGTGCTAAGTCAAGAACTAATGCTTACATGAAAACCTTAGAGCAATTTTAAAGAGATAATAGCTAGGAGAATGTGATTTGGGCTTTGACTTGTTGCAGACTGGGCAACGATGTGGATTTTTTTTTTTAAAGTTACCATTTTAGCCAAATGAAGACTGCCTGTCTTGCTTAGATAGTTTGAAAAGCCTCCTGTCATGTTCATTTCCTGTGCAAATGTCTCACTCCTGGGGAGCTCATCACCACCGGCTGTACCTTTCCAGATCCTGACCCTTATGCCCACTTACTTCCTGATCTCTCCTTTTTCCTTGGGATCTTGTGCAGGCAAGTGGTGTCAAGAGAGATCCAAGCATGCTGGAAAATGCTCGCTAAATAAAATGGTGTCCTGGTGTGAAAGGCGTTACAGCTTCCATGCCATATCTTCAGATAAATCTAGAGAGCTAATGCACAAGGCCCTGAGTGAGGAAGAGGAACGAGCGGGAACAATAAAAAAGTTTGCCATCAGTTTTAACAGGAAGGATAGGGTGGGTTCTATGCACTTCTTTTTTACCCAGAGAGATGTATATGTAACTTGTAAGAGCAATGGTTTCAAGATCAAAATGTGTGGCCATTGAAATGTTCAGATTTTTACCTGGAGTCTCAAGGATTGCACACTTTCAGATACCTTTGGACCTACTCATACAGTGTAGTTGTCAAATACACTGCAGTGTTGTTTACAAGCATCATCAATGGCATGTTCACGTATTAGTAGTATTTTAAGTAGTCTTGGAGCAGAGGCAGGAGCATGCATCCTGTGCTTTTTAAAAAAAAAATAATAATTTTATTGAATTTTAAATGATTACACACTCAGAATTACAAAGTTACAGTGTTGCACCGCCCCACCTGTACTTCCGGTTGGGGACATTCACGACAGGCTTCTCTTTATTAACATAAACAATGCTCGTACATCTACATTGACACACTAAAATCCCACCACCTTAAATATAGCAGCTCTGGGTCTATTCTTACTGTGATTTGTCCTATTTGTTACCACGCAACTTGGGTAAGCGTATTTATTGGCGCTAGTGGGTCTATCTCTGATAATACTTGTTGATTATGATGCGGGGGAGTGGGAGGGAGGACCCGTGTATGTTTTGGGACTTGTGTGTGGCTCAGTGGTGCACTTTATTTGCCTGAGACTGGTACATGTATACATTCCTCTGCGGACCCCTGTTGTTGCTTGTGTTGGTTTCACTGGTGGGGAGGGTGGGGTTTTTTCCTCTTTACCTTGTCTTGTGTTCCAGGTTTGGATACTTGTTCTGGCGTGGTTCTGTGCCTAACCGGCTTCTCTGTCTATTTCATGGTGGTCTTTCATCATTTTTAGCAGCTAGCCGGGTGATTAATGTTTCCCAGGTTCCCTCCCCTGTGTGATTTTGTCCCGCACGTGCAAGTTTACTAAGTACCAGGACCTCCGTCCTGGACCAGCACAGCAGTGAGGAGCGCCAGGCCTTCAGGTCAGGAACCCTGGGGGCCTTCCAGTTCAAAGCTATCAGTCGTTTGTATAACACAAATGCAAGGTCTGCAAACTTATGTAGGTGTCGGTGTTTCTTTTCTCTGGCTCTCAGCCCTAGTAAACAGGATTCGGGGTCTGCTGCTAATGTCAGACCTGTTATTTCCGCTACCACTTCTGTCAAGCCCCTCCATTCCTTGAGTGTGTGGGCGCATTCCCACACCATGTGTGCTCCTGAGGCGCCGCACCGCGGGCAATTCGTTGTCGACCCAGGAAACATGCGACTGATCCTGGCTGGGGATAAGTAAGTTTGATGTGCATAGTTGAATTGTGTATAGCGAAACCTGAAGTTTCTGGACACCGCTTTTACGTGATTGAGGGCTTTCAGACACTCCTCTTGCGTTATCTGGTCGGTGAGAACTGCGTTCCACCTATCCCTTGGCCTCGCCTGAATAAGTTCGGAGGGCTTATTCAGAGTTTTGTACGTATTCGATACTATTTTTGTTTGACTATCGAAGTTCAGCATGTGATGTAGTGTAGGGGAGCACTCAGGTTCCGCTTCCCCCATATCCCACATTCTTTGGATCAGGTGGGTGATTGCGTGGTATGACAGGAATTGTCCGGGGTTCACTGCCGTTAGTTCCTGGATAGCCCTAAATGTCATCAGTTTCCCGTCTTCAAAGCAATCCCCAACCGTCGCAATACCGGCCTCTGTCCAAGTCTTAAGTGCATGTGAGCCCACCGTTTCCACGCAGCCTGGGAGCAATTCTAATGTTAGGAGTGGTGAGTATGGGAGTGTTTTATGGTCTTTTTGTATGTATTTTTGCCAGCATAATTGCGCAACCTCTGTAAGCGGATTGTCAGGGGTCCTCTTAGTCCTGCTCATTAACCATGTGGTGAGCGGGGACCCCTCCAGCCTCGCTAGGAGCCACTTGGACTCCGCTTGTGCTGGCCTGTGCAACCAGTTCAATATCCATTGTAGTTGTGCAGCTGCATAATACAGTTCGAAGTTAGGGGCGCCCAGTCCGCCCGCCGCTAGCGGGCACTGTAGGGTGGCGAGTGCAACCCTTGCCCTGCCTCCTCCCCACACTAGTTGCAGTAACACTGTGTTCAGACCTTTAAAAAAACTCCTGGGGATCCAGATGGGTAGCGCCGCGAAGTAGTATAGTAACCTAGGCAGCAGCAGAATGTTTGCCACCGCCACCCTGCCCAGGGGTGACAGTGGGAGTTTAGTCCAGAAACTTAGTGACCCCCTCATGGAGGTCAGTGCCCTCCCTAAGTTCCCGTCCCTGAGGTCTTCTTTTTTGTGGTATATATGTACCCCCAAGTATTTGAATGTGTCGAAGCACCATTTCAAACGGCCGGTCGTGGCATTCTCTTGTCTTGCCGGGGACCATTTGGTTAGCGGAAATATGCATGATTTGTCCCAGTTTACCACCAACCCAGAGAGGTCCCCATACTCAGTCAGCAGAGACATCACTCGAGGGATCGTCTCAGACCCTTTTCGCAGATATATTAACGCATCATCTGCGTACAGCGATATGCCATGATACAGACCGCTCCTGTCTACCCCCCAGTTCCTCTGTGCAGCCCGAATGCGGATGGCCAGCGGCTCCATTGCCATGGCGAACAGTAGGGGGGACAGTGGGCAACCCTGTCTTGTGCCCCTTGTGATTGGGAAACTATCTGATATAACCCCGCCTGTTTTCACCCTGGCGTGTGGTTTGGTGTACAGTGTCTGCACCCACTGTATGAACTTCAACCCTATTCCCATGCATTGCATTGTGGCGAATAGGAAGTCCCACTCCAGAGTGTCAAATGCCTTCTCAATGTCTAGTGATAGTACCACCTCATCATGGGCCTCTGGAGGGGTATCCCCCATTACTCCCAGGAGTCTACTGATATTTAAGGAAGTGTTGCGCTTTGGGATAAAGCCATTTTGGTCTTCATCTATCACTGTATACATTAGCGGGGCGAGCCTATTGGCGAGACTCTTGCCTAAGATTTTGCAGTCTAGGTTCAGGAGTGATAGTGGTCTGTAGGATTTAGCATCGGTGGGGTCTCGGCCTTCTTTAGGGAGGACCACCACCATAGCCTCTCTCATTGTGGGTGGCAGCGTTTTGCTGACCCATGCCTCTTCAAACACCTTCATCAAGTGTGTCTTCAGGTGCAGCGAGCAACTGGAATAGTATTCTATGGGGAGTCCATCTGTACCTGGGGCTTTATTCCTGGGCATCTGCAACACTGCCCTGTCAATTTCCTCCATAGTGAATGGGGCATCTAATTGCTGCCTGTCTGCTGGCGATATTTGTGTCATTGGGGAGTCTTCCAGAAAGGATCTCAATTGCTGGGGAGTGCACGTAGTTCGTTTGGTATATAACTTAGTATAATACTCCCTGAAACCCCCATTGATTTCGTCCTGCGTAGTGAGCATTTTACCTGCGTTCCCTTTTATAGACCCGATCGGGGAATGTTGCCGATTCTCACGAAGAAGCCACGCTAGCATCCTGCCTGCCCTGTCTCCCTCCGCGTGTAGTCGCATTAAGCGATACTTGTGATCATGTTTTCGGAGGCGGTCGTCTGCTTCGTTGTATTTTGTGCGAGCCTCTTTCAGTGTTGAGTAAGGAATCGCTTTGTTTGCCACCGCTTTTTCCAAATCCCCCATTTCCTTTTCTAGTTTATTTATTTCAGAATGCAGCGTGCGCCTGACTCCCCAGCTAGTTGAGATACAGTACCCTCTTACTACGACCTTGTGTGCCTCCCATTCTAGTACTCTGGATGTGGTTGATTCCTTGTTTATTTCCCAGTATTGTTTCACCACAGCATTTAATCCCTCTCTGAACGCTTGGTCCTGCAGGGACTCCCCTTGCATCCGCCAGGTAGGGATCTGCGAGCGTCTCCTGCCCCAATACAGCGTTATTCGTAGTGGGGAGTGGTCGGATAGTGTTTTAGCCAAATATTCTGCCTTATCTGTCAGGGCGCAGATATCCCGGGTCCCCCATATAGTGTCTATTCTTGTGTGTACCTTATGTGGTATTGAATAAAATGAATATTCTCTCCGTTGGGGGTGTTTCATGCGCCATAAATCAAATATTCTCATTTCCGCCGCCCATCCAAGCAAGGGGCTTCTGGCTGTTCTATTTGGGTTTGTTTTTGGGGCATTGACGGACCTATCTAGTTCTGTGATTGGGATGCTGTTAAAATCGCATCCCCATATGGCTGGGGGTTCGGGGTTCTCCAATAGAGCTGGGGTGAGCGTGTCTAGGAATTCGGCTGTGGCACTGTTAGGGCCATAAACTCCAACTATTGTCAACTGTCTGCCATCCAGGGCCCCCTCTAGTGCCACATATCTGCCACCTTTGTCAATCGTCTGGTGTGTTATGATAAAGGGGACTCCCCTTGCTATCCAGATCAGCACTCCCGTATGCCGAGAAAGTTGTGCCCACTAGTTGTCCGCCCCATCTCCCGCGCAGTGCGCAGAGGTCTGCTTCCAAGCAGTGTGTCTCCTGCAGAATGGCTATATGTGCGCCCTGTCTTCTGAGGCGATCGTGAACCCTGTTTCTTTTACTTATAGCCCCCAGCCCTCTTACATTCCACGTGATTATATCATATTGGTGCGTGGGTGGGTTTGCTCTTAGTGCCATTTTACATTTTGTGTGATTGCCTCCCATCCCACCAACCCGCATATGCCCCCCCGGGTCCCCTCCTGTGCGTTCACTTTTGCCCAGCTTCGTGTCTGCGCTAACAATATTCCCTGTGTCCTGAATTGACCTTTTGAAAGCAGTTTAACTACTGACCCTGCTGCACACCCTCCACTCACACTCATTTTAAAACTTTTAACTAATAACAATTTACTAATCTCACATACAAACAACAAACTTGGTGTCCATTCGAACTCCCATGGGGCGGCCATATAAGCAACTAGATGCGGCCAGCTCAGATGGCCCACACCCTTCCGCAGCCATCAGCTGCCTGTACTGCTGGGCCCCGCTGGGTCCCCCCCCCAAAGGGGCCCCACCCTGGCGCCCCCCCCCGGCTGCCGCGGCCAAACAATACCGTCCATGACACAGTTGGGGCCGTTCAGGGCCCACGGCAGCATTAATCGATACGTGTAGAGGCGCGGATTCAGTACGGGCACCTCAACCAGGTTGTTGCCCGCACCGCCGGTGGGGGGGAGGGAGAGTAGGAGGGGGGGCGAGAGAGAGAGAGATGGGGCGGGCGAGGGGGGCCAAAGAGAAAAAAGCAAGGGCGGAGCAGAAGGGGGGGGGGGGGGAGAAAAAAGAGAGAGAAGAAGAAGAAGAGCTGGAGGCTGGCTATGTTTACAGTTCGTCCGCCGCTCGGGGGTGAGCTTCGGTCCCACTGGCGATTCCGTGAGGCCGGATGTCGAGCTGAGCGAGTCAGAGTCCGGGCCATCCGCCGATATCTCCCTTAAGGCCTCGAAAGTGTTCTGTGTGTGTAGTGGGGTGGCCTTCAAGACTTTTGCCCGTTCTTCCGCCGCCTGCTCTTCTGTGGGCTGGCCTCTCGGTCTCCTTTTGGAGCGCTTTCGCTGTGGGGCAGTCAGCCATTCCTCTCCTTCCTCTGTTCCGGACTGGGGTCGCGCCAGGCCCTTCGCATGCAGCCACGTCCAGGCATCCTCAGGGGATGTAAAGATATGAATACGCTCATCCATTGCGATTCTTAATTTAGCAGGGAACAGTAGTGCATATTTAATGTTATGCTCTCGAAGGCGTTGTTTGACCCTCACGAATGAACTGCGCTGCTTTTGTACTTCCTGTGTGAAGTCTGGGTAAGCATTTATTTCAGAGTCTTTGTATCTGAATGGACCTTTGCTGCGAAATTGTTGCAAAATTAAGTCGCGGTCTCTGTATTTTAAAAATCTTGCTATCAGGGGTCTCGGCGACTGGCCCGGAGCCGGAGGTCTCCCCGGTATCCTGTGCGCTCTTTCTACCGAGAAGAATTTCGTCGGAGAGCCATTCAGCACTTCCTTAATCAACCATTGCTCCAGGGTTATTTCTATGCTCTGTTCAGCTAATTTTTCAGGAAAGCCTATGAAGCGCACATTGTTTCTCCGTGATCTGCCTTCCGCCTCTTCTGCTCGGCTCCAGAGAGTTTTTACCTCTGCATCCAGTCGCTGTATCTGTTTTTGATTGTCCAAGACCGAAGGGTTGATCTACCTTATCTCCGCCTCCGCCGACCCCACCCTTTCCGCCAGGTTACGGTGATCGACTCTTAGCAAGTTTAGATGTTGTGACACTGAATCAATCCTGGTCTCCAAAGAAGCTTTAGTGTCCATAATTGCTTGCAGTACTTTCTCAAACTGGGTGGAGTGGGATTGCAGAGTAGATTCCAGAGCCTGTAAGGTTGGGGCCAACTGTTGTTCGCCCGTAGGTTGCCCTTGTGTGTGCCGGTCCTGGTTTTTCGTGGATTTGTTTCTAGTAGCCATAATTTGTGGCTGGCGGGCGGCTCACCGCGAGCGGAGCCGGATATTTTAATGCAGGGCTCCGGCGTGGCCCTTGATTACAGCTGGGCGATCCTCCCTCTGTGGTTCCGCACGCAGAGTCTCCTTTGCTCTACCGACGCGGGGTCACAGGCGGCCGCTCCCCCAAATGGTTCACCTTCTCCCCACGCTCGCTGCACGCATAAGACGGGGGGGGGCCCGTCCTTTCCCCCCCCGGATATTAGGCCCCGCCTGCTCCCCTTCTGTTGGGCACTGCGGGGTAGCGTGATGCTCGAGCCTTTTATTGGGTGCCCTACTACTCCTCCGATTAAACGCTGCTATTTGCTCCCAGGGGGCTGAGCGTTCCGTACTCCATTGGGTCCTGGTCTGTCGTCTGTTGGTATCTCGCCGGTGTGACCCCTCTGTTCCACTCAGGGGGAGGCCTGTTTCGCCCCCCCCTCTCCCAGGCTCCGCGCTCCAAGCCCCCGCCCCCAATGTGATCAGGAAGCGGGGGGATTGGGGGGACCCAATGAATCAATTCAGTCAACGCTGGGAGGGGCCAGACTCGTCTCACGGGGTACACCTCGCCTCCTGCAGGCTATCTTCGCCCGCGTCCCCCAACTCCACCCAGTCGGGGGGGGGTCCACAGGCCGGTGGTTCAAACTGCAGCCTCTCCCAAGGTCTCCCCCCCTCACCTCAGCCGTCTCCGCCGCCGCTCCCGCCGGTCCCAGATAGCCAGCCGGGCGTCTACCTCTCCGCCACTGATCCTTCTGTTGTGGGGGAGGGGCGGCCCACGCGAAGGTCGTCGTGCGCTTCTATACACCCGTGTGGGGGGGGGCATCACCCCCTGAGTCCCCCCACACTGAGCAATGTTTTGGCTGGGGGGGCCCTCCGCCCCAGCGCTTGCAGCCTCCCGGCGCTCCAGTCCTCCGCCGGGAGCGCCGCACGGCCACCCGTTCGTCCCGGCCCAGATCGGCACTCCATCCCGGCGAGGAGAGGGGGCAGTCCCGGAGCCCCGGGGGGGGCGCCGGATGCCCGAGGCGTCGTCCCCCTCGATCGCGCCCCGCTCGGAGACCCGGAGGGGGGCCCACAGGATGTTTTTACGGGGCACTGGGCCGGAGCTTCGAGACTACGCTCCCGTCCCGTCCGCCATCTTGGCTCCCATGATGCATCCTGTGCTTAATGTCACAGGAACCCAGGTCACTTCTGGGCTTAGGGCATCATCTACTCTCATGTTAAATTTTGCTCTCATAAGGCTACCCTCTAGGCCTTGAATCTCAGCGGCAGCATCACCTACTTTTCTAATTTTCCAGCCAGTCTGAGTGCAACACTGTCAAATGTATGGGTGGTTGCAGCCCCACTAATTACAGTGATAGGGAGAAGATGCTAAACTTTACAACCATACTGGATTTCTGGCTCTCGCGGGGGCTGGACCATCACCCAATGGCCCTAAACACAGAGAAGATTGGCTCCATGTGCCTTGAGACTGACAGCAGGTTGTAAAGAATGAAAGAGAGTATTTTTAAACACACTCCCAGCTTTTGTCAATCTGATTTGCATGAGCATTCTGAAACTTTGCAACAGTGCCGGGAACTTCACAGAATGTAAACGGGACAAGAGCACACCGACTTACAACCTCAGCCCCATTGCCGCTTTTCATCCTGGTCAATGTAGTACACAGTTTCATGCTCATTTCAAAGTTCATCAAAAATATTTACCAAAGCTGGTGCAGCCTTTGCTGTATCTCTAGACATGCATTTCTGGATTATTCCATTATTAGTAGAGAATTGTTCTGGGGTTGCTGGATATGTTGGCACAAATTTCCTCAGGTAACAATACCACTCCAAGCCCACACGAGCTCCAAAGCTCGTCAGTTTGTAGGCTCACAGGAGCCACTCAAATCTCTGTGACCCAGGACACAGGCTTAGCTTGGACAAATGGTTAGGACAAGAACATGCCAACTTTCTAAAAGTGGTATTTTCAGAACTGTGACTTAAAATCCTATTTTACTATGAAAAAGGGGTTTAAATTGCCATTCTTTTGAGACCAAACATGGCATTCCTACCTGTCCCAATCAAAATGTTAGCACTTCTGAAATGTAAAAAGATAACCCAGTGTTCTCCTATTTGAGATATCTGCCTCATAGTAGTAAAAAACAAATTTAGAAGTACTTCATTACCAGAAAATGTAAAATTTAAAAGTACTACATGTCCTACTTGCATCCTACCTAGGACCTATCATAAGGCTGACTTTAATGTATTAAAATGGAAAGTTTTGGCCTGGGAGAGGGTTCATTTTGCCAGCTCTAATTGACAGTTTGAAACTGTACACAGAAGGCCATGGCAGACCTAAGATGTTTTAAAGGGCTACTGTGATGAGTGCCACAACAAGTGCTGCAAGCCCACAAGAAGCATTGAATTTACAGACCCTTGGTTCATGTAGAACCACTATACTAGGGACTTATAAGTAAATTAAATGGGTCAATTAGGTTTAAGTGAATTTTATCATTTTTTAAAGGAGAGAGCACAAGCACTTTAGCACTGGTTAACAGTGATAAAGTTCACAGAGCCCTGATGCCAACAAGAACGAAATTCAGAAAACAGGAGGGGTGAAGGCAAAATGTTTTGGGTGGCCTTGCAGAGAAAGCCAAGTCCAACCGCAAATGATACCAATTCCCTAATTGAGAATCAATATTCTTAAATAGCTAATCCCAAGTGATCACTAAATAAGACACTGGAATAATAGAGTATAACAGTTTGCAATTCATTAGCAGCTCATCCGTACTAATTGTTTTTCGAATCGCATAATGTACTTTTATACATCAGGCCCTATGTCTCCCCAAAACAGATGGGCTATCACCCATCCTTTGCTTTTGCTCCCTAATGGTATAATTATTCCAAAGGTCCCTAAGCTCAACCTGCCAGTACCTGCATTTATTAATGTAAAACTGGATTAAATGTAATTTTCATATTGGGATAGGAAATTAACAGTAACATTTAATTACTAATATGGTTTGGCATTCACTATAGATCTAAAAAGGCTTGTGAGGCGACCATAGTTTGGTGTCTGAGCCTCTGCTTTGGTCGAGTAGGCCCTAATGGATGAGCTGCTCCTTTTTTAAAAGTATGTGATCGATTGGTAAACATATTACACAGATAACAGAAATACGTTCCTGGCGTGGGTGATAATTCCTGGCATGATACTGACAAATGCAAATGATTACTTTAAGTTTATCATACAGGTTCAAACTATGGCCTACGTTTACTGCCCTACAGCAGCAGTCAATTCCTATAAACGCATCATAATAATATTGATAACATCCTTCGGACTGGACGGTTTGAGGGCTCTTAAAATTGTTAGCATTTCTGAAAAACAGCATTGTGTCTTCAACCAAGGTGAATTACAGGCTGATGAAAACAGTGGAATAAAGTCCTCACACTGTTTTACATTCACAGCACAGCGCTGCACAGCGGTCTGCGGAGTGTACATGGCCACTGCCTGCGGCTCTCAGGAAGATTTTAGCCTTTAGAACGTCTCCTGTACGAACCGAAAGGGCTTCCAGGACATACTTTCAAGAGGGAACATGGCGCTCAGTACAAGAACAATGGCTTAATATTCAGAAATAAACATCGTGCTCACAGCTGGAGGCTCGCAGAGCTTGCAGCCTTTCTTCAGATTGTGAAGCATCATATGAAACGCGTTAATATACTGTGTTGGCAATAGTCACATTACTTTTTGAGTAGAACAAACTTCACTGTTCTCCTAAATGACTAATGTCTCTAAGTAGGGTGACCACCTGGCATTGAGGCAAATTCTGGACCGGACCATAAGAAGTTCAGGACAAAGGGTCAAAATTCAGGATAAAAATTCAGGACAAAGGGGCAAAAATTCAGGACAAAAATTTAACAACAAATGTCAGTTTTACAGACACACACAAGAGAGCACATGCCTCACCATGTTAGTGCATTTATTTACTCTTTTTTAACATAGCACTATTTATTCACGGTGGTTTGCCAGCCTGGTATGCTACATTCAGGTGTCACATTATGTCCCTGTTCAATAGTAAATTAATGCCCTTCAGCAATGTGACAAGGCCTGAATCAACCTTACCCAAATCTACCTAATCTTTCTTGAAGAGAAAAAAACAGCAACATTTTGATTATGTTTCTGAACATTTTAAAAACCCTGTCAAACAGTTTGGGAAATATTAAGGTAATTAACCTTATGCTAGTTCAAACAAATTGAACAAAAATATCTGGCTCACCCCAACCACCCATGAACTTAAATCCTAAAATAAATTTAATGAGGCAGGGCAGATGGTGTGGGCAACAGTCTCACACCTAATGTCAGGATGTGAGGTACCCACAACTTGTCTGTAGTCTCACAGCACTATAGTGTATGTCTTGGACTCTACATTAATCTCAGAAATGGGAGCCCAGACTACCAATCAAGGATAATAAAAGAGGAGGATGAAATTGAGATCAAATGGGAGATCCACGGCATGTGATTCAAAGGGTTGCTGCTGAGAACTGGATAAATAAGGAAGAGAAGAACAAGGTGGGACAATTCCTAAAATCAGACAAGATGGGTCCACCAAGACTATTGGAAGGTATTGGGTACCTGGGGAGTTGTTTCTGCACGCAGGAGAGAAACAGAAGAGGCACTGTCAAGTGGTTGAACAAGCAACACCCATCCACCTTAGCAAACTCTTCTGGTGCAATGGTCCGCTGTTCGTGCTTATGAAGGGTGAGAAGGGGCCAGGCCCCGTGCAAGATTGTACAAGGCAATTGCCCGATTTGTCCATGTCTTTAAATGGTTTTGAAATTGAGCAAAAGCCAAACTAGTGATCTGGGTTGTCCCTAAGTGTCAAGTACATATAGAATTTTCAATATATTTGTGATATAAATTGCACAAACAAAAAGTAAAAATGTTAAAATGTAATTAGTGATTCTTTAGCATATGGCATTGTTTTCCTCTTTATATACAATTAGATCTCAGTTTAAATTGGGAACCAGTTACCTTTTGATACCTAGTGATTAATATCTACCATTCCCCATTAATGAAGATGGTGTGCTACCCCAATGATAGTGTTATTGTACAAACCTTCTCCTGCTCATCCTTCATTCCTTCTTCAGACATGCCACACATCTGATTTGGTCACTGCGGCACCATTGGGTAGCTCTTTCCACTGTAAAGCTACCTGTGACTGCGAGTGGATTAGGTCTTCAGGACTTAGAATGCTATTATTCAGCTGCACAGGTCCAATGGGTGGCTCGATGGCTTTCTGCACACCTCTCTGCATGAGATGGGGTTTATCAGTAAAGATTTTTAAGGAAGGTTTAATGCACTTCTCATTGTTTCCTACTGACCATTCTACAGATTGCCATCGGGGGTTATCATGCACAGCTTTCGCTTGCCTTGCTATAACATGTAAACTCACTGACAAGAAGAAACCCTGTGCTTCTGCACTATCTTTGCTAAGCCTTCCCACTAGCACAGGACGGCTGTGCTCAGAGCAACTCTATAAGTGCCATGCTGCAAGTGTCTTAAAAATGGGCATTTGTTTCTGGACAGCAAGCTACTAAATTTCCAAACCCTTGTGGCAGACTACCATCTTCACCCCAGTCAACTCCTTACTTACAACCACCTTAAATAATCAATAAATGCCCTATTTCATGTCTGCCACCTAGCACTAACCATACAAGAGGTGTGCCAGAAGCTTTACACCATGGGAACTGGTGGTAAACTGATAGAATGGGTGTACAGACCTTTCTTGCAACATGGAAACCACTCCAGGTTTTCTCGTCATACTACCTGGGTGATTGATGTGGCCAAACCTCTGCAAGATACGGACTGGACTAAAATACTGGACTTTACCCACAAAGTATTCTACGGCTGTCACTTTAAGTACATTAACAGAGCTTCATTGGGAATGCATTCCGCCCGTTGCTTGCCATTGTCCTCGTGGTTTGTAACTCACATTTTGTCGCTGTCAATTTGCTGGCTCTATTTGTTATAGGCTATCCAGCATGAGTTTGTCCCTTCCCTTGCCCAATCCTTATTTACTTTATCCTTCCAAGTGGTCCCTTTTTGTAAACAGGCCTGTAAATCTTGTTGTTTCTCATCACATTTGATGTGCATTCAAAGAACAAAGTTAAATGTCAGGCTCTGTGTTTGCTTTTCTTTCTTCTCTGACTTCAAACTGAGAGGATTTAAGCCACAATCTTGCTGGATACTGGGGTTAGGAAAGAGTTTTTTCTATCACATGACAACATTTAAATAAAATACAGAATATTTCAGAATTAGGAGTACAAATGAAGCAGCACTTCACTCTACACAACTCTACTCTGTACTACTGCATTCTATGACACTGCACTCTAGGCACTATACTCTACTCTGCACTGCACCACTCTACAATACTCCAATCTGCACCACTCTATGCCACTGCACTCTATGCCACGTGAGTCTACTCTGCACTCTATGACACTGCCCCACTCTGCATTACTGCACTTTCTGCCACTCTATTGTATGCCACTCTACTCCACTCCACTCTGTGCTACTCAGTATTTACTGGGGATTCATGAGTTATGGTAAAACTCCCAGTCAACAAAAATGAGTAGTCAGTAATAGAGCAAGTATAAACATGGCTATGATTAATGAGTATTGGTGCATATGTTCAACTGCAGTATTTTTTCTTAGAAATGGTGTAAACCTGGACTCATACTCTAGGTTTCTGTATGTAACCCAGAACAAACATTTGAAATAAATGAATGATGTTGCAAATCTGAGCATGCACTGAACATAACTGAACAATGGGATAACTGTAAACATGTGGCAATATTTATCTAATAGCATGCCAAATCTTATGGTACAGTTAGGTTTAACAAGTTGTATTGCAGATCTGAATGTGGACTAAGAATTACTAAGTGAAGGGACAAATCAGAATATGCATATTGGTGGTAATTAATCGGAAATGGCACAAGTGTAACCCTCCTTAGTAATGCCTGTACTGGAATAATGGTGTTAATTCTTGACATATCATATGCACTTGTAAAATACTGGTGGCCACCATTAGTGTGATGTTTTCACTGGCATAAAAACTGGCATTTCTTATGTTGTGTATTACACTTGTTACTTCTGCTGGCTGAAGCCTTGGTTTATACGACTAGTTTACTCATTCTGCAGCTATCAATAGACGCACTGATCATCCATTTTTGCACTCATCCATATGTGATACCCCCTTGCATTTATCCATGTACTCAGCCACTTCCTCATTCATCCATATTCCATGTGCACTATATCCTAATGCATCTGCAATAAGGTGGACGGGCATCCGTTATGTTTGTGATACAGTCCCTGTCTGACAAACTCTCAACCAAGCCCCTTAATTCTTAAAGGCTTTTCCAGCTTTTTTCGGATGGTATTTTGGGTGTGTGGTCTACTAATATTAGGCTAAGTTGCCAGCTAATAGGGCAGTGACATCTACTAACCTCAGAGGTCAACTCAAATCTTTCGACTTAGACAGGAGCAATGAGATAATCAAATCAAACAATGAGAACCAATAGCCATCAACAATAATATTATGCAATAATGAGTCAGTAATTTATACACACCATGACCTATGTGGTAATGAATCCCCACATCAATTTAGTAAAATTTAAACATTTATTACCCTTAATTTGACAACACTAAGGCCACGCAAATTATGCGCAAAACCAAATGATAGCAATAAAGAAACACAGGCTGTCCAAACGTCTAAGGAATCTCAATCTTATAAATGCACTCCAATAGAATTATGCAAAATAACAACAGAATTATTTGGAAAATAGCAACAGAATTCATTAATTGAGCAGTCCAATCAATCATAATCAATTAATAAACATTTAATCAAATATTGGGTCAGACATCCTAGCTACAAAACTCTAATTCGAAAAACATGTGTGGCGCTGGACTTTGCATATGCAAAAATTAAAAATAAGAAAAAAAAATATTTTGGAAAAACATCTAACTATGGCACTAACAAAAGTTATGAGGTTGGATTTCTACAAGAAAAACCTGCAAAAGAAAAATAAATGCACATCGGTTCTCCTCTCCTAAATGAGACAGCAGCTAGCAGAGTCTTCATCAACTGAGCACAGGAACAGCAGGTCTTTAGCGGTCAGCATCAGAAACATGAAAAGGGAAAGCTGTTCAGTAATGATGGGCCTAATGTAATGAACTGTTAATATCATAAGTAGCTAGACAGAAGAGCTAGATAGCAGAACTGAACTGAACAGAAACTGAACAGACCTAACTCTGAATAGAACTGAACTTCCATCATCTAAAACTTGCTAAATTAAAGTCCTAAAACCTACTAGCGAAGCTTCTATTAGACAAGACGATGAGGTGTGATAGTACGCATCCCAGTAACTGGGCTTCTAGGCTTCTGGGCTTCAGTTGTTTCTTCTTTCCTTCTTCAAGATAGGCTCATGTTCACTCTCCTCTCCAGAGTTCAGTTTCCATTTATTAATTACATCGTTAAAAACATCAGCACAGAACACATTAAGCTAACATTACTTTCTTCCAGAAACTAAAGCCCATTGTTAAATCTTGCAAAATATTATCCCAAGGAAGTACAGAACAAACAGCAGATAAACAATGTTCTCAAAAGGGTTTAAGTATGGTCAGCATAACATTTCAAGACTGTATTTCTGGAAAAATATTAAATCAATCCTTTTTAATAATGCTCATACATGAAAAATAAAACATTTTTAATAATTTCAAAACATTAGCTTTGTAGTAAAATAATATTAATTATTTTTTGTCAGTACATGTAGTTATAATTAACCCCTTTGCTGTCAGGCCTTTTCCCCTCAGGTGCCAGGCCATTTTTTTGCCTATTCATGGCATTTCGGCCTTAGGCGCTTATAAAGTTTTGCCCACATAAGCTACCCACACCAAATTTGCATCCTCTTTTTCCAACATCCTAGGCATTCTAGAGGTACCCAGAGTTTGTGGGTTCCCCTGGAGGAGTCCAAGAAATTAGCCAAAATACAGTAAAAAT
The DNA here is from genome assembly GCF_031143425.1 of Pleurodeles waltl. Lineage (NCBI taxonomy): Eukaryota > Metazoa > Chordata > Amphibia > Caudata > Salamandridae > Pleurodeles > Pleurodeles waltl. The sequence continues at coordinate 791,482,416 of NC_090439.1, read as the reverse complement.
GTTGTTGTTTAAAAACAAAAAGTGGGAAAAAATTGCTGCAGAAGAAAGCTTATGGTTTTTCCCTGAAAATGACATCAACAAATGGTTTGCAGTGATAAAATCACCATCTTCCCAGCTTTCATGAACATGCAGACCTGCATTAGAACCCCACATTTTTCAACACAATTTTGGCATATCACTGGGACACCCCATTTTTACTATTTTGTGTGCTTTCAGCCTCCTTCCAGTTAGTGCCAGAAATGGGTGTGAAACCAATGCTGGATCCCAGACAGCTAAACATTTCTGAATAGTAGGCAACATTCTGACTTCAGCAAGGGGTCATTTGTGCAGATTCTTCAAGGTTTTCCTACAGAAGTAACAGCTAAAATAAAAAACAAATGTTGAAATTGAGGTTACAAAAAGTGCATTTTCTGTCCCCGTTTTATTTTATAACTTCTTCCAGCTATGGCAGATTTTTAAAGGCAATATACCATTATATATGCTGGACGCCTCAGGTTGTGTGAATATATAGGGCTTGTAGGTTCATCAAGAACCCTAGGTACCCAGAGCCAATAGATGAGCTGCACCTTGCAATGAGTTTTCACTCTATACCGGGAATACAGCAATTCATTTGGTGAAATATAAAGAATGCAAAATAGGTATCAAGGAAACCTTTGTATTTCCAAGATGGGCACAAGATAAGGTGTTGAGAAGAAGTGGTTATTTGCACATCTCTGAATTTCAGGTACCCCATCCTAGCATGGCAATTACAGGGTATATCTCAAATACACGTCTTTTTTGCACACTGGCTTACATTTGGAAGGAAAAAATGTAGAAAAAGACAAATAGCAATAACACTTGTTCTTCTATTCTGTGTCATCCCATGTCTCCCAATAAAAATGGTACCTCACTTGTGTGAGTAGGTCTAATGCCCACGACAGGAAATGCAAACTGGACACATTACATTTTTACATTGAAATCTGACGAGATTTTTGAAAAGGTCCTAGATGTGGATTTTGGCCTCTTGCTGAGCCGGCACCTAGGGAAACTTACCAAACCTGTGTAAGTTTGAAACCTATACACTTAGGAGAATAGAATTCAGGATGGGGTGCCTTGTGGGGCTCGCACCAGGTTCTGTTACCCAGAATCCTTTGCAAACCTCAACATTTGGCAAAAAAAAAAACATTTTACTCACATTTCAGTGATAGAAAGTTTTGGAATCTGAGAGGAGCCACAGATTTCCCTCCACCCAGCATTCCCCAAAGTCTCCCAATAAAAATGCTACCTCACTTGTGTGGGTAGGCCTAGTGCCTGCAACAGGAAATGCCCCAAAAGACAACATGGACACATCACATTTTCTCAAAGAAAACTGACCTGTTTTTTGCAAAGTGCCTAGCTGTGGATTTTAGCCTCTAGCTCATCTAGCACCAAGGAAAACCTAGCAAACCTGGACATTTCTGAAAACTAGACAACTAGGGGAACCCAGGATGGGATAACCTGAGGCACTCTCATCAGGTTCTGTTACCAGAATCCTTTGCAAACCTCAACATTTGGCAAAAAAAAAAACATTTTACTCACATTTCAGTGATAGAAAGTTTTGGAATCTGAGAGGAGCCACAGATTTCCCTCCACCCAGCATTCCCCAAAGTCTCCCAATAAAAATGCTACCTCACTTGTGTGGGTAGGCCTAGTGCCTGCAACAGGAAATGCCCCAAAAGACAACATGGACACATCACATTTTCTCAAAGAAAACTGACCTGTTTTTTGCAAAGTGCCTAGCTGTGGATTTTAGCCTCTAGCTCATCTAGCACCAAGGAAAACCTAGCAAACCTGGACATTTCTGAAAACTAGACAACTAGGGGAACCCAGGATGGGATAACCTGAGGCACTCTCATCAGGTTCTGTTACCCAGCATCCTTTGCAAACCTCAAAAGTTGGCAAAAGAACACTTTTTATTCATATTTTGGTGCTGCAAAGTTCTGGAATCTGAGGGAAAGCACAAACTTCCTTCCACACAGCATTCCCCCAGGTCTCCTGATACAAATAGTACCTCACTTGTGTGGGTAGGCCTAGTGCCCATGACAGGAAATGCCCCCAAAACACTACATCGACACATCAAAATTATCAAATACAAAACTACCTGTTTTTGCGGGAGGCACCTGCGTTTTTGGTCCTGGGCTCAGCAGCCATATAGGGAAACCTGGGAAACCCAGAAATGTCTGAAAACTAGATACCCAAGGGAGTTCAGGGAGGTGTGACTTGCGTGGATCCCCCAGTGTTGTCTTATCCAGAATCGTCAGCAAACCTCAAATTTAGCTAAAAAATCACATTCTTCCCACATATTTGTGTGGGCTAAGTGCCTGTGACAGGGAAGAGCCAAAAACAAGTTGAATGGAACCAAAGCGGGTCCAAAAGGGCTGTTTGAAAAAAAACATTCTTAGGCTGACAAGTGGGGCAGAATTTGTATCGGTAGAGATGTGACAATGATGGGTGGTAGGAATTTTGTGGATTTCTGCAGACTCCAGAAGGTTCCATCACAAAAATGAGAGAAAAGTGTGTGATTTCAAGCAAAGTTGGAGGTTTGCAGGGCATTGTGGGTAAGAAAATGTTGTGGGGTGCATATAAAGCACCCCCTGGACCCACCCAAATGTTTAGTTTTCAGATGTGTCTAGGTCTCGTAGATATTTCTACATGGCAGCGTCCCAAAGTTGAAAAAGTGCCACCCTTGCGATTCCAAGTGGGTCGATTTTGAGAGTTAGCCGAGCTCTCATGGCACAAATGTAAAACCAAAACTCAAAATAATCAAATGTTCTCTTGCTCGCTGTTGGGATAAGATCTTTTAGTGTGCCAGGTGAGAGCTGAAAGCCTGTTACCCCGTTCAGTGAGGGTGGGGGCATAACTATGCCTATACTGGTTGGTAGCCACCACCTCACCATTTTTCTTTTTTTTTAGTTCTTTGGCATCTGGTAGGCTTTCTGCCACATCCCCCATGGAGAGTAGATTGCGTGTAATTGCCCCATCTGCCCACGGGTGGTCAGAACAACTTTGTCTCCATTTATTTGGGTTGGGGAGGTATGGCCATAACCCCACCCTCTTTGTTTGAAAAAAATCTTCCCTGGTGTTTGGTGGGCTTTCTGCCCCTCTTGGGGGCAGATGGGCCTTACAGAAATAGGCTAATCTGCCAAAAATGGCCAACAGTAATGTGCCCCATGGGGAGCGACCCTTGCCCAAGGTGTTTTGCTCCCAAACAAAACACACACACGCCAATACCTGGTGCCTAAGTGGTTTCTGCCACCTCTGGGCAGATTTGACTAATAGAAATAGGCCGATCTGTCCCCAAGGAGGACAGAAATGGCCTAAAATAAATTTTCCCCCGGGGGAGCAACCCTTGCCTAAGGATCGCTCCCCATCTGTTAAGAAAAAAATCCCTGCTGCCTAGTGGTTTCTGCCCCACTTGGGGGCAGAAATGGCCTAAAATAAATTTCTCCCCCAGGGGAGCGACCCTTGCCTAAGGGGTCACTCCCCTGGCATGAAAGTGACATAAAAAAAATCCCTGGTGTCTAGTGGTTTCTGCCCCCCTTGGGGGCAGATTGGCCTAAGAAAAATAGGCCTATCTGGCCTAAAACAATTTGCCCCCAGAAGAGCGACCCTTGCCTAAAGGGTTGCTCCCCACATGTAAAAACAAAATCTCTATATACATATATCCCTGGTGTCTAGTGGGTTCTTCCCCCCAAGAGGGCAGATCAGTTTAATTAAAATAGGCCAATCTGCCCCAGGGGGTCACAAAAGGCCTAATAAAAAAGTGCCCCCCTTGGGGAGCAGCCCTTGCCAAAGGGCCCACTCCCCTTATAAGTAAAAACACACAGACACTGACACAAAATCCCTGGTGTCTAGTGGGCATTTCCGCAGCCAGATCACTTCACAATACCTCTCTACCTGCCCCCACCACCTGATCGGAAGAGAAATGCTTTGATTTCTCTTCCAATCGCGCTGGAAGCTGAGCTTCCAGTGCAATGGGGCCGGCATCTGATGAGGTCAGTGTGGGATCGCGCACTGACGTCATCAGATATCACTGAAGGGATGGGGGGATCGGGATGGCAGGGGAAGAGATGCCCCTTCCATCCCTGCCCTGGGGAGTGGGTGGGAGGCCTGGTGCAGGACATAACATGTGTTGGGCACCATAATTTAAATAGGAACGTTTTATTTTTCCCGCACAAGTTTCTCTATTTAGGCCTTTTAATACACGTTAATCGATTTTTTTTTAGTTACTTGTTTTTTATTAATAATGTTTGCTCTCTAACAGCATGAATGGGGGGGTGTTGCATGATGGAATGAAGTCTGCAGCATGGTACCATATGCAGAGGGGTGCACGACTGCATGGTTTTGGTTGAGGAAGAACTGGCAAAAGGCATTAGAGATTGCTGAAGATTTACAAATGTCACACATCTCATGAGTAAAAATCTGCTTTATTAGGATTAACATACTTTACGTTTTTATACAGTGCATTCTAACATGAGAAGAACGTTAGTATGTTCATACAGAAAGCAGAAATTACAAGTGCTAAAATGAGCAGGAGAGTAAGAGCAGAACAAACGAGTGGCTAGCACGGAATAATGGGAATATATATAATGAAAGCAGACAGGAGCTCGAAAAGAGGTGCTCGCTTCATCCCTCATCTCTAACTGATGGCAAAGTTATTCCACCGCTAGGCCCGCCAGGGCTTTCCCACACTGGTGCTACTTTCTGATTCAAGCATGGGTCACCTAACCAAATACAGAGGTTAGACTCTCGGGTCGGATGTAGCTCATAAATCTCACCCAACACCTTCCCCTTGTTGGTGTTGGAGTGTGACCTCTATCATCAACATTAACACGAAAAGCTTGCAAAATAATGTATAAATGATGCTGAATAGAAAACGTGGTAGAATAAATATTAATGCATGCGTTTGAAATGTGCCCACGGGGAGTGGCCATCAATGTATATGATGATTAATGAAAACTGACTAATAATGAATTAACAATGTACTCATGTATGATTTTGTATTAGCACAAAGAGTTATGTACTAAGGTTTTGCAAAATGAATCACTAGACCTTAGTTAGCAAGGGTCTGGGCCTAGCTGCCTGTTCTCATATTAACTGTGTTTTTCTAACGTACAATGTGCTGTCTTCCTGAAGGACGTGAAACTGTACTTTTCCAGAAGCTAGAGATGTGTGTGTGTAACCGTAGTAAATTCTTTCTCATGGGATCCGACTTGCTCAAGGAGACATTCTTGCTGAATGCAACAGTGTAATTCGCAACAGGTGCAAGGTCGCCTAGACTAGGAAAAGACAATGGAAGTACTGACTGGAGCGACAAGTGTAACTTTTCTTACCTGACATTCTACCCGTTGAAGACATCAATCACAGGAACCAATAAACTGCATGAGAACTGTCTTAGGTGAAAATTCTAATAAGGTGATCAACGGATTATTGGACAGAGATAACGATGCACCAAATAATGCCCAATTGGAAATTAGAGACTTGTCCGACAAGATTAATAAAATGACGTGACACAAGAAGAAATCAGCCATTACCTAGCCATTACGTGCCTTTTACTGAGCCATTATAGGTACACCCTTGCGGTTTCTCTGATATTTTGCCTTAAGACTTTGTTGTCCTGATACCCTAAACCATCTTCCCCTTACCCCTTGCCTGACTTGCACTTCTCCTCCTTATCAGGGAAGAGCCTTTTGCTATGTCCTGCAGAGCCTTACCTGCTTATCCTGGTTGATGGCGAATCGACTGCTGTCCTGAGGACGAAGACTGATACTGTCTGCTGACCCATTTGGAGGGGTAACTATCTGATGATAAATTGTAATTGTTTGTTTGCCTTTTCTTTCTAGGTACCCACTGCTCTTTTGACAGAGACCATAGTTAGATGTTTCTAAATTTGTGTTACTAAATTGTTTTGCATGAAGCCCAACATTCTGATGCTAATTAGAGGTTAGTTAAGGAATCCACTAATATTGGGTGCAAATAGACAAATGACTGAATCTTTGCTTTGTTGAATACTGTACTAATGATACTCTGCTAAAAGTGATTCTTGTTGACGTGCTTTGTTCTGATGTTCCTGATTTTACTTTGATATAGTCTTATACAAGTTGCCATATTAAAGTGCTTTTGATGTGTTTATTGATATTGAGACTAATAAACATGACCTTAGAATTGTAACTAATAGGGAATAAATATCTTAACCTTTATTAGCTTTGCATGATCATTTATTGGCTCAAAAGGTCATGGTGTTTCAGTCTTATTGGAGGTATTGGTAAGGTGAATCGATTAGTTATTGTGAATACTGATGAAGTGATTGATCTATCGATTGAAATGCCAAATAGTTATCTCGTCTTAAGGAGTCCCCAATCAGGGTCAAAAGGTTCATTGGCCTAAAACGAGTCCCCGTGTAAGTAAATTAACTAGGTCGGGACGTGTTTTCCGTTCTGGTAGCAGAGGGCGGTTCGGGCCTTTTGGGGCCCTAAGACGAGGGACCATTGTTTTAGAGTTGTTTTTGCAATAATGCAAAGTGGAGAGATGATGTATGAGAGTAGGGAAGTCGGCGAACTTCATGTGAGTGTGGCGCTTTCTGCTCAAAAAATTGTCCACGTGGTTGTTGGTGATGTACGGACCCTGCGTGATCTAAGACTCCGGAGTATATTGATAAGTGTATGAGACACTTGGTTTATGTTGTAATTTGCGCCGTTTAATAGGTCAATCGGGCGTGGTTGACAAGCCGGGTTTGAATCAATGTGAGTGAATGAAAACTTCGATGGAGATTTGGGGAGTTCTTGTACATTACCGCAAGTGTGGGGGAGTCCACACAGCCAGAGGATACTCCGGCTTATGCCGTAATGGAGGAGAGGGGAGTCGCGCCATGTCTTTGGCTAAAGCAATGGGGCAAATTAACAGAAAAAGATGGGAGTTTAGCATTTCCAGAGAACGGGTCATTTAATATAATGATCTTAGAGAATTTGCAGAAGGCGTTAAATGAGTAAAAGTCGCCTCCGAGACCAGCACTGTTTTAGGCCTTAACAATTTGGGAACTGATGGCCATAAGACAACGGCAACAACAATTTGAGAGGAGAATGAGGAAAGCAGAAAAGACACTAGCAGAGGATAGATGGGATAGTGAACACAGAATGTGGAGAAGGGAAATAATAGACAGAGTTAGGATGTTTCCGGCAATAACTCAGGAAGCCGACACGCAAGGAAGAAAGGCAACTTGTAAAACGGATAAGGGTTCTAGCAAGGAAAAGGAGACTAAAAGGTCTTGGGCAGATGCAGATGACTCAGATGATGATGAGTTCCTCAATCAGTTGTTACATGATCGTCCACCGCCATATGCCATGGATGACAATAGACCAAGTACTAGTGCAGGTCCTATTAACTCAACACAGAGCCAGGGAACAGCGAATACAGCACAGGTAAATACAGTTGCAACACCAGCTCCAGTACAGAATAGTGTCAGTGTGTTTACTGCTCCAGAGATGCAGACGCAGTTGCAGCCACCACCAGTTCAGAGGCTCTACCCTGATGTCCCAATATGAGAAACAACTACGAGCTTGATGGTGCCACCTGATCAGGCATATATGAGACCAAAGTTAGTGCAGATTGAGCCAACTCCACTTTTACTGCCCCAGCCACAGCAACAGATGGTTCCGAGTTATACTTCAGTCACAGGACGGCACGAATAATGAATCAAAATGTGGGAGCCAGTGTTCCTCAGGTTACGGGAAATAAGCCAGCACCAGCCGCCATATCCTTACCCATTACAGTTGGTCCACCAGTACCATTGTACGCGCAGGACAAGCCTAGCATGTGTGATCAGGGAGTGATGACCCAGGACATGACAAGAGGAGGGCTCATAGGGAGCTCTCAAGGGATGACCCCAGTGGAACAGATGGTAGAGAGGTTGAGGTCCCTGTTAGACTTCAGTCCGATAGGGGCTCCTCCAGATGCCATGAGACACTCAGGTTTGGGACTGCTAACTCCGCAGATCTCAAGTGCAAATGTGCCGCAAACATCAGTAATGCAGGCTGGGAATCTCTCTCTGCAAGGTTTAAATGCGCAACAACTGAATGAATGGTTAGACAAGTTAAATTCACCACAGACTACCCCTGCAACAGCAGAGCGGTCACAAAGAGAAGAGTCCCTGCATTTTGTGAAGTTGGGCATGGAAGCAGCTGAACAAGTTGAAGAAAGCATGGGAGTGAATTGGCTAGAGTCTTACACTGAAGCAGAATTGAGGTACTTGTGCCCAAAAATAACTAAAGAAGTGAGCAAAGTGCATCAGAGGTTGGCAAACTTAGCAGACAAATATGGCATAGACTTAGACAATTCTAAGCATCTGAAAAGGAGCTACAGGTTAGACTTCGAGCTGAAGGATTTTGATCACATGAGGTCTACTGAGATGAAGGCACACCTCAAAGAGATACTGCAGAGCGCTCAAGTTTGGGGACCGTTAAAAAAGTGGGAAGGTAGATGGGCAAAGAAAAGAGGTAAAAGAAAGAGTGATTGGTCGGAGCAGTAGCAGGCGAAACCAGCACCAGATACCGGTACAATAAAAATGTTACCAATAAGAGAGACAGCTGGAGGGGTTCTTGTCAATGTACCATGGTCTAGAGGTGACATTCTGTCATTCACAAATGACTTTCCCAGGTTGAGGGAGAAGCCAATAGAGTGGTATCAGCAGACAGACAGGTTTGTGAAGCTTGTGAAGTGTCTCTGGGAAGACCTGAATACCCTCTTTGAGATCATTGTTCCTGCTGATTTGTGGCTCGAGTGCAAGAGAAGTGTTGATTGGCCAATGGCAGAACCGGCAAGGGACAGGGTTGCCGGAGCACCATCTCCGGATGTAATGAGGTACTACTATAAGGTGATTGACTTTTTGAAGCAGAAGGTGTCGCCGCAGAATATTGATTGGCAAAAAATTGATCGAAAATCACAGGAAGCTAAAGAGTCGATCCATGCCTACTATGAGAGGTTGTTGAAAGTGTCCAAGCATTACAGCGGTACAGAGGTCATAGAGCCGAAAGACATGAATCACCTTGTGTTCAGGTTTGTTGAAGGGCTGAGGCCAGAGATTAGCCAGATGATTAAGAATCATCTGATCTGTTGGCAAGCAAAGCCTATTGATGAGGTATTGCAGTATGCGAAATACTGTAGTGACAAGATTGAGTTGAACCAGAGAAAGGTAAAGGAGAAAGTGATGGTGATGCAAATTAAGGCAGCGCAAGCAGGGATGTAGGAAAATGGAGTACAACAGATGGTGCAACAGCCGCAAAGAGATGGGATGATTCAGGCGCAAGCGAGAGGCAGAGGTCGAGGAGATTTTGTGAACCGTGGTCCAGATTTCAATACCGTTACAGTTCAAAATGATGTACAGGGGATGAAGAAGGTGTTACCATGTCATGCGTGCGGGGGCGTCGGACACTGGAAGCGGGAGTACCCGATGATGGGCCAGGAGGGGGTTGTTCAACAAAGCAATGATTTCAGTACGTTCCAAAATGTTAAAGGACCAAGAATGAGGGGTCCAAATCCGAACTTCCAGAAAAACATGGTTCAGATGCAGGGTCTCCAACCCATGCAACAGGTACAGATGCCACGTGTGCAACCAGTGCAAATGCAGCAAATGCAACAGCAGATTCCCATGGTACCTAGACAGCAAATGCAGTTGCCCTTAGCACCAATGGGACAGCAACTGGTGATGCTTCCTCAACAGGTCACAGGTCAAGGAATGAGTCAAAACAATGCAGTACAACAGTTCCCTTTGCGTGGTGAGGATGGAGTAAACTATGAATGGTCGGAGGACAGTTCAGATAGTGAGGAGTGTAGACTTTCAGCGTCCCTAGAAGTAGATCAGAGAGGGCCCTATGTGCAAGGGAAAGTGATGGGTCACAAGGTTTCATTCTTGGTTGACACAGGACCTATGCGCTCTACAGTCAGAAGTGCAGAGGTTCCGAAACTTGCCCCTTTCGGGACGTACAATAAAGGTAGTAGGAGTGGTGAACCAGCTCCTGACTAACCCGATTACAGATCCGGTTCAGGTTGAGATTGGTACCTTCCAGGGATTGCACAGATTTGTGGTTTGCGACTCAAGTCCGGTGTCCCTACTGGGAAGAGACTTACTGTGTAAGACGAGGTGTTCTATCACCTGTTCCAATGAAGGGATAGAGGTGCAGACAAACAGTGACGATGAAGGGGATGATGGTCAGATCTCAGAGCCTGAGACGGAGACAACAGATGAGGAGTACCCTCTGATAAGCTTCTTCCCAATGTTCACAGTGACTGATTTGCCCGCAGATCTGCAGGGGACAGTCACAGAGAAAGTGTGGGATTTGACAGGAAAGGAAGTGGGACTGATAAAAGGAGTAGAACCAGTCAAAGTCTATGTGAAGCCAAATGGCGTTTTCCCACAGGTACCGCAGTACCACATGGCACAGGATGTCCTCATACAGGTAACACAGATAATTGCAGACTTTGTGAAGCAAGGGGTCCTGAAGGAAGTGATGAGCAGCCCATGTAATTCCCCTATAATGGGATTGAGGAAGCCTTGTGGGAAAGTTCGAATTGTTCAAAACTTAAGAAAGATCAACGACATAGTGGTGAAGTGTTGCCCAGTGGTGCCAAATCCAGCTGTGTTTATGTTTCAGGTCCCATGCGATGCAGAGTGGTTTACGGTAGTTGATTTGTCCCAAGCATTCTTTTCTGTGCCTCTTCACGAGGACAGCCAATTTCTCTTCAGTTTTAAATTCTTGGACAAAGTTTACAGTTGGTGTCGATTTCTTCAAGGGGTTTCGGAGTCACCTTCCATCTTCAATCAAATCCTGAAGAAAGATTTGGAGTCATTGGAATTGCCTTTCCAATCGACTCTAGTGCAGTACATTGACGACTTGTTGATTGCATCCAAAACTAGAGATGATTGCAAGTATGATACCATTGCCTTACTAAACCACTTGGGAAAGAATGGGCATAAGGTGTCCCCAAAGAAGCTGCAATATTGTCAGAAAGAGGTGAAATACTTAGGTCATCTAATTGAGAAGGGATTGAGGAAAATATCTAAGGAAAGAGTGACCGCCATATTACAGTTGAGTCCCCCAACGACACAGAGAGACGTTAGGATGTTTTTGGGAATGGTGGGCTACTGTCGTCAGTGGATCCCTAATTTCTCAATTATCTCCAAGCCGCTGGTGAGACTGACGGTTAAGGAAGTTAAGGATGGCCCAGATACTATAACTATGTCCGAGAAAGAGATGAAGACGTTCATTGAGTTGAGGGAGTGTATGTTCAGGGCTCCAGCTTTAGGCATGCCTGATTACACAAAGCCTTTTGTCCTGTTTTGTCATGAACGTGATGCTTGTTCCTTGTCTGTTCTGACACAGGTCCATGGAGGTGCAAACCGGCCAGTAGCATATTTTTCAGCTACTTTGAACCCAGTCGCAGCAGCCTTACCGGGTAGTCTGCGTGCCGTTGCAGCAGGTGGTAAAAGCCTCACACAGTGTGAAGGCATAGTGATGGGACACCCTTTAACGGTTATGGTCCCACATTCAGTTAAGATTTTACTGACCCGGACCAAAACTCAGCACATGACAAATGCCAGATTGACGAAATATGTAACTATTATATTGGGGTCACCAAATGTGTCACTGAAAAGATGTACTGTGTTGAACCCAGCAACTTTGCTTCCAAATGAGAATACAGAAGTTGAGGATGCTAAAGATGTAGAACACGATTGTCTTGAGGTAACTAAACTGTGCACTAAACCGAGACCTGACATTCGGGATATCCAATTGGAAGAACATGATTACATTATTTTTGTTGATGGCTCATGTTTAAGAGATTCAGTAGGAGTACTGAGAGCAGGATACGCTCTGTGTACGATCACTGGTATCCTAGAATCATCTTGGCTTGAAAGGGTATATTCTGCTCATGTGGCTGAATTGGTTGCTCTTACTAGGGCATGCCATGCCGCTGACAAAATGAAGGTAACTATCTATACTGACAGCAGATACGGATTTGGTATTGTCCATGATTTTGGCCAATTATGGTCACAGAGGGGTTTCCTGACCTCCTCTTGTTCTCCAGTGAAAAACAGTGAGAGAATTAAGGAGTTGTTGTACGTGATTCAGTTACCTCTTGAAATTTCCGTGGTGAAATGCAGCGCTCATGTGAAATCACAAGACTTTGTGTCAATGGGAAATGGATATGCAGATGAAGTCGCGAGGTTTTGCAAATTGAACTGTATATCATTCAAGGATCAGTGGGAATTGTTATCTGAAACAGAAAATGAGACATGCACAGGTTACGCATTAAGGGTGGTTGACACGTTGGAGGAATTAAATTTGTTGCAGGGTCGTGCCAGCAGAGAGGAGAAACGCTCTTGGCTTAAGATGCAATGTGTACAAAGACCAGACGATTTGTGGGTTTCGGATGAGGGGAAAATGGTTTTGCCGAACAGTCTTCTGTCACAGTTTGCAAGGTTTTACCATGGACAGGCACATATTGGGAGAGATGCCATGATCAGGTTGTTCAAAATCGATTGGTTCAACCCGAAGTTCAGACAAGCCACAGAAGTGATTTGTCACAGGTACATCATCTGTCAACAGGTGAATGTGGGGAAAGGGACAGTGGTGAATTTGAGCCACATTGGGAGAGCAGGAGGTCCATATAGCAGAATGCAATTGGATTTCATTGAGATGCCTGTGTGTGGAGGTTTGAGATACGTGTTGGTGATTATATGCATTTTCAGTCACTGGATCGAAGCTTACCCTACACGCATAAATGACAGTCTCACAGTAGCAAAGCTGCTGCTTAGGGAATTGATTCCGCGTTTCGGGTTTCCGATCTCTTTAGAATCAGATAGGGGAAGTCACTTCAACAATGAGGTGGTTAAGCTCTTGTGTGCAGCATTGAACGTTGGACAGAAGTTGCATTGTAGCTACCGCCCTGAAGCATCAGGATTAGTGGAGCAGATGAATGGTACCCTGAAGTCGAGAATGGCAAAAATGTGTACAGCTATAAATTTGAAATGGCCTGATGCGTTGCCCTTAGTGCTAATGTCAATGAGAATCACACCCAACAAGAAAACAGGACTGTCTCCTCATGAAATTCTCATGGGCCGAGCTATGAGACTGCCAGCAGTGCCTGCAAATGCTCTTGTGAATATCAGGGATGATATGGTGTTGGACCACTGCAAGGGTCTGGCTGATGTGGTCCGCTCTTTCACTCACCAGATGGAAGCCACCACATTGCCACCGATAAGTGATCCAGGTCACAATCTGAAAGCTGGTGACTGGGTTGTCATCAAGAAACACGTGAGGAAGTCGTGTTTGGAGCCACGTTGGAAGGGGCTATATCAAGTAATACTGACAACTACTACTGCTGTGAAGTGTGCAGGAATTCCAAACTGGATTCATGCCAGTCCCAGGAAAAAGGTGACGCGCCCAACTGATGAGGAAATTGAGTTGTCGAAAATAACAGCTTCAGAAAAGGAAGTCTCAGGGCCGGAGACTAATCAAAGGGGAACTGAGACTGAAGGAGAGCCTTTTGAGGACGGCTTTGTCACTTCAGTAAGAGACGAGACCCAGAGGAGTGACGGTGAGCCTATCTCAACTGAGGCGCCAGGAGGACCAACCCAAAGAGAGGTTCTCCCAGAAGCAGACGGATATGGGTTTGAAGTAGAGCCCCTGACAGACCCAGAAGGCAAAGGAGTTGAGGCAGAAGAAAGTCAGAGAGCCTGGACTCCTCCTGAGCCAATTCCAGGTTCAGCAAGAGAAAACACCATAGAACAAAAGGAGGGCATTGAGCTACAACTCAGAAAGTTAGACAATAGAGGGACTTTAAAGGGAGATAAGTGGCCAGAATCGCAAGTGACAAAAGGAAAGGTGGTTGTTGATGAGACAACTGAAGAAGAGGTCGATACAACAAGGAAGGAAGACCTAAGCGAAGGAGAATTACAGGGGGACCGCAAGTTGAAAAGAAAAAGAGTAGCAAATAGAAGGTACGCAGGGCCTAAATGGGCATACGCAACATCAGCTGAGTGGCAACAATAATTCTTGGCATTCTGTTTTGATCGAGAAGTCCCAGGTCAATACTATGGTACCTGAGTTTGGCTACAAAAAAAAGAGATTGTGTTAAGTTGAAATCGAGCTAAAAGAAGCTTAGAAAAGAGACTGATAAGTTATCGGATGTGACACTGTTAACCTGAATTGACCTTTTGAAAACTGATAGTGACAAGCTGGTAACCGAATTGACAAGGATCCTGGGAGTGAATGAAAATCTGTAAATACTTGCCAAGGAGAGACTTTGCTTAGATTGCCGAAAAAAAAAGAGAAAAGAAAGAAAAAAAAAGTTTTAAACCATCCTCAATTGGTTGTTTACACTTATAGCATTCTGCTTTCTGGTTCTTTACAGATCATGCCTAGCACGGGAGATGATAATGGGGGAAGTAGGCGTTGTAAATATTTGGGTGCTGCTTTGGGTGTTGTATGTGTGATATTTATTATAGCTTTGTTTTTGGAAATGCGATTGGTGGATGAGAATGAAACTAACAATGCTACAATTCCTGAGACGGCTACACTAACACCTTGGGAGAGGTTTGAGCAAGTTGCGAAGTATTTGTATAGAGGCACTAACACAAAAGGAGAACTGTCTACTATTGTTTTCTATCGCTTGCTGAGTGAATATGTTGATACTATGGATGCGAAAGCTTGTTATGTGTGTACACAAATTCCTGTTTCAGTACAAGAGGGAGTTACCTATCATAGTTTACCCTTAACCTATAGGATAAGCTGTAGTTTGTTACTAACCCGGTCCTATAACCAGGAAGCAATACAATATTTCTATTCTAATCATGACCTTGTGTTCTCTTATGTGCCTATCATAGAAGATTTGAATTGCGTAGCTAAATATTATGCTATAAAGTTGGTCAAGGGGTTCTTCGAAGCGACGTCAACAATTAGTACATCTTATGCACACCGCAATAATTTGACTTGCTTGCTTACACCTGTAGAGAAGAACTTTCTAGATCACACTGAAGATAGAAGGAGGGTTTTGAAGGGGAAACTAGAGAAAGGCTTGCAGCAACGATCCTTTATTAATAGTGGAAGTTACAGTGGAGTTCGGGAACAAGGGAAATTCGCTTTTGATGCACTACATGTAGGTAAGCTTTGCAGAACACGGCCTAAGTCATATTATGACAATTTGTTTGTGGGAACGAGTGAATGTAAGTATGTGTTCTTGTTTCAGAATAAGTGGACTTTCATGTTAAATGGACAGGATCCAGAGATCCTTGGGGTCTATTATATATGCGGACTTAATGCTTATTACCGTCTTCCAAAGGGGTGGTATGGGACATGTTATTTGGGGATAGTTTTCCCAAAGATATATCAGCTAGAAGACTTGAAGAAGTTTCTGAGGGTGTTTGAATTGCTTTGTACTAGAAAAAAGAGAGAGACTGCTGCTGGTGTAGTAGGAGACATATTTGGAGCAATAATTCCTTCAGTGGGAGTCATCTTGAACTCCATAAAGATTCAAAAGTTGTCTACTATTGTTGATAACATGCTGACAAATTTCACAGGAGCTATACTCCTGATGGATACTGAACTTGCTGCGGAGAGGGCGATGACTCTTCAAAACATGCTTGCTTTCAACATTCTTTTAGCGAAAAATGGCAGTCTGTAAGATGCTTAATGAGCGTCACTGCTGTGCATACATACCTGACAATAGTAATGAGATTAGAAGTATGCTTACTAACCTAACAAGAGATAGTACAGATATGAAGGAGTTGAAAGAACCAGGGGGCAAATTTAGACTCCGTCTGCGCCGATTGTGCGTCAAATTTTTTGACTCATAATCAGCGCAAACGTTGCCCCGTATTTAAACTTTGACGTGCGAGCGCGCAGACAATAAAATTCCGCCGTGTGCATCATTTTTTGGATGCCGTAACCTGCCTTGCGTTAATTATATGCAAGGTAGGCGTTCCCGTCCAAAAAATGGCTTAAAGGGCCGTGCGTCGTATTTATGCTTTTGGGCAAAAATTACGCACGGCCGGGAGGCGGAGCCAGAAAATGACGCACAGCTCGATTTGCGTCAAAAATTAATACCTGGGTCAGGGCAGGCGTTAAAATGGGACAAACACACCTGTATTTAATCAAAACACACAGAACAAACAGCAGAGCAGCAACAGGGAGCCATGGAGGTGATACTAATCCAGCGTGCACGCAGACGCAGGGCCTAGCAGCAACAACAGCAGCTACAACAACACCAGCAGGAACCCCAAAGGCAGCGCAGAAGGCAGGAGAGGATATTCCGCCCAAGAACCACCCTTCAGGGCCTCAGGGAACAAAACATCATATAGAGGTACCGGTTGAACTGGCAGGCCATTCAGCAGCTGCTGCGTAACATTGAACAGCAGTTGGCCCCCACTTTGGTGACACCCCGCACAATCCCAACAGAAACAAAGCTGCTTGCCGTACTTCATATGCTGGCAAGTGGCTCTTTCCAAACAACTGGTGCCCTGGTTGGCGGAATATCACAACCATCATTCTCCGCCTTTTTGCCCAAAGTACTGGATGTCATCATTAGACTGATACCCCACCACATCTGCATCCCTAACACACTGCAGAAGCAGGAGGAAACAAAACAGGGGTTCTACCTCATCAGTGGCTTCCCACACGTCCTTGGTGTAATCGACTGCACACATGTACGCCTTGTGCCACCTGCTGCATCTGAACACCTCTACCGCAACACGAAGCACAAACATTCCATCAACGTGCAGGCCATAGTCGATCACCAGGGATTGATCACCAACATTGTGGCCAAATATCCTGGGAGTGTCCATGACTCATACATCTTCCGTCGCTGCACCATCAATGAACACTTCCAGGATGGACGGTATGGCAATTTACTACTTGTTGGTAAGTGCAAAAACCTACTTATATACACACTGCATAGCAACCCTCTAGGACACGCAACACATACACCACAACAGCAACATGTGAACAGGAACACACTGAGGTCGTGACATCGCTAGCCATGTTTCTTAAGTCACCATTGAACCTGTCACACAACAGAAATTACTGTACAGCCTAATGTTAAGATGTCAATGAGTGTGGTTGCCTAAATGTCACCTTGCAAATTGTAAGTGTCCCAATGACCTTTACATTAATCCATTGTATAAGTTTCAAGGTATGGGATGTCCAGGGTACTTTGATATGAACGTGTTAACAACACTTTCAATTTTAATTGTGCGTGGAACTATCATCTCACCCACAGTGAAGACACACGGACACCTGTATCACAAGTCACAATGCTAGGGATGGCACACTGTACTGCAAATCCCAAAACATACTGCTGACAGACGGTTAGAAGACAAACACTTGTTCAGCCAAGGAAACAACACAATGCAGATGGTACAGCCTACAAGCATAGGATGCCACATTAGTACACAAAAGAGTCACAGACAACACAAGACAACCACTGCCATGGAAGGTCTTTTCAATAGTGCCAGCTACATCAACATGATCCCATTCATTTTCTCTGGCAGCTGATCAGGGGTATGGCATCCAGCCATGGATTATGACACCATTTGGCAACCCAAGTACTGCTGCAGAGCGTGCATACAACGACGCCCATAGGAGGAGACGCAGCATTGTCGAGCGGACCTTCAGCATCCTCAAGTCAAGGTTCCGCTGCCTCGATATCACTGGTGGTAGCCTCCTTTATTCCCCCGAGATGGTCTGTAGGATTATCCTCACATGTGCAATATTGCACAACGTTTGTATCAAAAGAAACAATCCCCTCCTGGAACCAGAGCCAGACATGCCTGAAGAGGAGGAAGAGGAGGATGCTGGCCTGCAACAGGAGGGGGAACTACAGAACACAGCCACTGTTATACGCAGGCGGCAACAGATTGTAAATAATTTCTTCTGAATATGATCACCTTCACTACTTTAGTTAACGAATTGAAATAAACACCTATTCTAATCACCATATCATGGTCTGGCTATTCCTTTTTGCACACCTTCATCTCTACTTATCAGAATAAGAGTGTTGCCTCATGGAGCATTGCTGAGATACTAAGTAGGACACAGAACATCCCAGAACTAATGTGATGCCTAACATACAATGGTCACATACACACACACTCTTAATGACATATATCACGTACATATCTCCTTTGAAGGCCAATAGCAGAGGACCACAACTATTTCACACATACATGTTGAAAGCAAGGTCCAACGCAGCATATGGCACACAACTAAGAGACCATCACTCAATAAGGGGAAAACAAGCCTCATACATGAGGCAGTCAATGTGCTTTGGCATCAGTAACAGAAATGCCTGACCAGACCCTTGACAGCAGTAAGTCCAACTGCATCCAATATTTGCAAGGACTATCTGTGACTAGAGTTCCCTAGAAGCAGAACATACACAGCACAAGTGCCACACATATGACATGCATTGCGCACATGACATTCCATGTACATGTCAGCCCATTTCCTAACTCATGACACACTCACGCACCTGGTCACAACCCACCTGTCGGAAGAGGTCCCTGGAATACTAAGATGTGTACCCTGATAATACCTCCTCTACACACACAGACTAACATTAGCAAACCAGTGTGCTACACCCTTTCCTATGGTATGCCATTGTCATAGAACATCTGACTGCAAGGACGTCAGGTCAATTTATACACTGTCTTCTAGTTTCAAAGCCCTGTTAGCACATGTAGATTGCTTCCCCTTGTGAAAATGTCTGTTGGCCCTTAGAATGCAAGTCTCACCTACAGGACTGGTGAGAAACAGATGCAGCCCACACCTGTGATCACCTCCATGCACACCACACATTAAAAAAAGCACTGCCCCTGATGATGCCTGGAACAGCATAGGAGTTGCCATTATGTCAAATACACCGTCAAGCATTGATACTAATTAAGCCGTGTAACACAGCCCTTGGGTTCATTTGTCACCTTCAAAAACACAGGACGTACACAGTTTGAAATGTCAACTGTCTAGTTTGTCCTCAAAACAGTCTCAGTCAGACCACTGATTACGTAGCTTGTCAAGTAACTGGATCCTGAATCACCTTGCATTCTGTCAGCCTGAATGGCAACTGTCTGTGCGTCACACTAAAGTATCCCTGTGTCTACATATGTACCACACTTGCGCTAGCAAACCTCTCATTCATCAGGGGGCATTGGGCATGGGCTTCTTCCATGCATACCCAAATACATTGTATCTCATCATCTGCCTTTTAACTGTACCATTTGAGTTACATCCTCTTGGAAAAGCAAAATTCATGTCCCATCCCTTGTCTGGGTTGCATTTATGCATGAATGACAAAGTGTGACAGTGTCCCAGGGCCGTAGGCAGGGATTGGGTCCAGGGCTTTCAGAACAACCAGCAACCTCTGATAATGTCCATGAATAATACACAAATGTCAGGACCCTGACAGTTCACACACAGCATCACAGTGTGCACAACATAGTGATGGGCCATGTGTGGTGAATAGCTGCGAGAATAATCAGCACAGAGGCTATGATGTTCCCAGATGCAGTGGGAAGTGCAGAGGCCAACCTGTGTACAAATGTTGTAATGACACCTGCCGGAACAAGACACCTGAGACATTATCTCACTCAGCACACCAAGGTTGCCCTGTTGACTGTCTCATTACACGTCTTTAGTGACAGGGTGGGACCATCCACATGTTGGTTCACATGCCCACATCTACTTTACTCACATTGATCAACCAAGGATACTCAGTAGATACAGGAAAAGCTGCGACTGACTCATGATGAGTCCTGGACCGAACTGTGACAAATTACACCCCAAACAATCTACAGGATCATCAGTGGACCACACACATGAACAAGACACCTATGTGCAATTGATCACTGGAAATAAGTGGACACGTGCTGTCTTGTATGCTGGTCCACCACAGCCACTTGATAGTTGGGGCTCACTTCAATGGCCTCAACTGTGGTGTCATCATACATATGAGATTCACCCTTGTCTGTCTGTGCAAACAACATAGTACCCACTTCCTCAATGCATGTGTATGACTCACTGTGGGATTCTCCAAGTAGTGCCTAGGAAGCTCTTACCAATACTCTAGGACATAGGATGTAGAAAATGTGGACCATTGACATGAACAAGCGTCTGCCATCCATCTGGTGCATGCTATGTCACATGTGGTGTCTAGGTGACCCTAAAACTTGGAAGTACACTTTACGGGTGTTGTTACATGTATGACTAACACATGCCCTCGCTCATTTTCAATTTGACTTGCATCTAAGGACACATGGGCGTCACATTCATACAACCATATGTACAATTATGCTTCATGTGATACACACACACTTGGTCAACCAACACATTAGTTGTCAAAGCACACACTTTGAGCCAAAGGCATTTAGGTATTGTACACATGTGCGTCACATTGCTATCCTCTCCTTATGCCAAACATGCACAATTTGTGCAACACATATATGTAGGCCACACTTATGACCATTTATTGCGTCAGCCAACTGTAAAAATACTGTGAAGGGTGTAGTGGATCATGTTCCGCTGCAGTATGATGTCACACATGTGAACATACACCATCAACACCATGCTGTCTTCAATTAGCCAATCTCTGATGTGTTCCAAATGTAAAATAACTCAAAAACAAGTAAAAATGCCCCAAACCAGTTAATGCACTGTAATTTTGACGTCCCTAGCATTGTGCGTCATTTTTTGACAACCAAAACTGTATTTGCGTTATTTTTTTTGACGCACAGGAGTGAAATTTAGCCCGCATCCAGATATTTGTACTGTGCATGTATCATTATGTGGATGCGGGTTAATATTCACGTATGTGCGTCAAAAAAAATAACGCAAATACAGTTGTGGTAAACAAAAAATGACGCATAACTTGAAAAAGGCGGGACTTTTCATACAGGAAGTGATGTAATAGGATATCCTGTTTACAGATCATGTACAGTGAGTGTACTTTCACTTTCACTTTGCAGTCTATGATCCTTCTAGACTGTGTGGCTGTGTAGAGAGTGTTGTCCTGAGATTTTGTGTTGTTTTTGTCCTGTGTGCTATCTGTGAAGTCCATTTGTGAAATAAATATTGTTTGTGTATACTGTAGTACTGTGTTTTGTCTACATTTGTCCATTCATCTTGTGTTTTTCTTGTTTGTGGGAGTCTGTTGTGGGTAGTGTTAGTTTGGGGATAGTTGGGCTCTTTTAGTGTTTAGGTTTACTTTTTTTCTGTCTGTGTACCCCTACTTTCCCCCTTTTCCCCTTTCTATTTCTTTTACCCCTATTCCATATCATCACTTATAAGTATATCTGGTAGGCCACGTCTTGGCAGGATGGGGGAAGAGGAGTTGGGGGGCTTGATCTGGCTGGTGACGCATTTCTTGCCGCTCATGATCCAGGCAGGGGGCAGGGTGATACAGGGGTATCCGACAGAGGCGCGGAATCCGGTGGGGAAAGGTGCTGCATCACCTGCAGCGTGTGTATGCCAGCCAGAGGAGTGACCACCAGCTGAAGCACCGGTGGGCTGACCTCATCACCAGGGAGCAGGACCTCTTGGACCACCTGGGAATCATGATTGGTGGCACTGTTGGTGAGTACGAATTATGTTAATGTGCACGATTAAATGCTCTGTAGTGACATCAGAGGATTAGTGCAATGCCTGCCAGCTAACTTGCTGACAGTGTGTAATGCTGGGGAAATATAAGGGGGTCATTGATGCACTATGGCAAGGATCACAATTGCTAGCTGTCAGGTAGCACGTGCTCAGCAAACTTACAGGTTACTTTTCCATGGAGGAAATTGGTGCGGCCTTTTTGTCAGAACAGCTAACAAAATATGAGCCAATCATGTCTACATAGGGTACTATTGACAGAGACGTACAGATGTACCAACATTTAGGCCAACTATGTTGACGCAATTGCTAGACTGACTTTAGAATCACTAAATGATGCTGAAAATGAGTGCTGCCTTCACGTTAATTGATAACAGCAAAGTGGCTCAGATATATGTCTCATGTGAGTCTGGTGAGTGTGGAAGGAAAGCGTTCACAGAAGTACTATGAATCTGTGGGATTATTGTGTTCCTTGATCTTTTTGGATACATGTCAGTTCTTGATTTGGAAACATTATGAAAAGGTGTAAGGTGCCCTCAGCTAACATCTTAAGATGTTTGTTGGAATTAGTTGAGCCACAATCCAAATATGGATGGCAGTCCAAGTGTATGCACATGGCCTCACATCTCAATGGTTGGTGCAAATCACCATAGCTGGCCCACATCAATTGACTATACTGTAACAACAGGATGGCTTACAAAAGTCCCTGCCCCTCCCTATGTACATTGGGCCTATGTGCAATAAATGTGTCATGGCCACAAGGCATGTTTGACTGGTAATGCAGTCTTCAAGTAACCAGGCTTTGGATGTCTCTCTTGGATGCACATGATGAGACGACTACACTCCATATTTTTTAGTGCTCACCAATTATGGGGCATGTTTGCAACCACATGATAGTTAGGGCCAATGTATGTGTGCAGATATGTGTGTAACTGTCACACGAGACCCATGCTATGTACAAGTTGGCCGTGATATATCAAATCCAGTACCATCATGTCTGAATGGCTGCCATTTCATTATTAAGTCTACACATTGTAAATGTTTATGAAATTGTTGCACTGTGCACAGATTTTGAGCACATTCCTTCCTTCCATACCTTACAGGTGGACCGGCACGCTATACTGTGGGAGAGGTGGTGACATTTGAGGACCCCGACCACTCCAGTAAGTGTTGATATGTCTGTTATGTGTTGTATTTGCTGGTTATGGACTCGTGTGAGTTGGACGCATAGCAAGGTGTGATGCGTTGGGCAAGCTTTTCTCTTGTTCCATGAGTGGGAATACAGTTCTCACATGTTTTGAGTTTGCCAATGCGTATCCAATGGTATCATGTAGGGATTGTAGGACATCCCTGTAGGCCCCACTGTGAGTACAGGGGATAGTCATGTGTATGACACTTGTATCACCAAGAGTCGCAATGGAAGTCAGCCCCAATTTAGTAAGCCTGTCAGACCCACATTCTCTAAGATTGGTAGAGCTAATAGCTTTCCAATAGACATCTGCTTCCCTATTTACCTACGCTATTTTGAAACAGTAGGTAGGACCTCCTAGCAGCATGTACTTCCACATGTAGTGCAACAAGTCTGTGGAACCTGAGTGCAATGGCCTAGGTGTGCATGCAATTCATGATCATGGGTGTTCTAGCAACTCTGTGTCTGATGTAAGTCAGGCCTCACTGGAAGTATATGTTGTGTACTAAATTCTGCATTTCCTGACATGTCTGACCCTATGAGTGCTCTAGGGTTTTCTGACTCCTAATTGTTGATAGACTTTACCTGTGGTGTGTCTGTAGAGACAAACATGTGTGGAGTTTCCTATATACTCCTCGGTGTACATGTTGTTGGCAAATTATAGTTGTGTATGCACCGCCCCCCCTCAAACACGGCCATGGGTTTGTGAATGGGGTACGTAGTACTGATGCTACCAGTATGTTACACATACATGTGAATAGGTGACGGTTTGGTTGCATACTAGTATACACACTTAGGTTTGGCACTTGGCACTATACTGGCAAGTCCAGTTACAACTTGCAGACCATGTGGCTTTAGTTTTGCTTTCCGTACACTGACATTTGTAGCCCAGCTCTTGGCGGAGGATATGCAGCATGATTCTTAGATGATAACTGTCAGAACTCAGATTGCAAGTCAAAGCCAGTTATTACCCATCTTGTAGGTTATGGATGTGCTTTGTGTGATGTGACCTTTGTAGTCTGGCCTGCCATATACTTCCTCAGGGACATTCAATGCTCTGTATTGTGATATGAGCTGTTACAAGTACAGTAGATGTAATGTCTGATTAACTTGCTGTTCCATTTCACACAATGCAGTTACTAATGTAGAATATCTGCATTTGTCTTCACAGCTGCTGACATGACTCCAGACCAGGTCCGTGAATTTCAGCGCCCAGCCATGCGATATCAGCACATCCTGCTGGTGGAGTTGGGGTTCCGGAGGATGGCCCGGCGATATCGCCATGAACAGGCCTCCGGGGCATTGCGAGCCTTCCCACAGGGGGGGCCTACTTTGCCCACCACAGCCACCACCAGCACAACCACCAATCAGAGCCAGGTGGCCCCACCCACAGCTGCTACTGTTGGTCCAACATCTGCTGGACTTCCTGGCCCCAGCATTGCCACCGGTGCAGGACAGCCCTCTAGGCCTGGCACCACACCCACACAGGCCTCATCCACCTGTACCCAGACTGCAACTGCTCCATCTGTTGACCCTGCAGCCTTCAACAGAATGGAACATAAGATGGACAAAGTGCTGCGCAAGTTGAGCCACCTGAGCCGGGACGTGCAGCACATTAACCGGCGGGTCAAGGACATTAAGAGGACCCTCCGGAGGGCCAACCTCTAGACACTTTTTTTGATGGACATGATTCCCTCCCCTCCCTCCTCTTTCCTTGTTCTTATAGTTAGTGGGCTTAGGGGGCTTAGTGGTAGGTTAGTATAGGCTGTTAGTTTAGTTTGTGTTGGTGTGTGGGGGGTAGGGGGTTCTCATTCTTTATATTTTTACTTATTAAGTGTGTGGGTGGGGGGGGGCTATGTTGGGGTTCTTGTGTGTTAAAACAAAAAAGAAAGGACAAAGAAAAATACCAAAAAAATATATATTTGTTTAGGATAGTATAGTATGTGTTTAGGTTAATATCTGTTGTACTCCATGTGTCCCGTCTCATAGGGGGGGTGGGAGGGGTAGATGTTTAGAATGTTTCGTTCCATGTGATAAGTAAGTGTAGCTTAGGTTAGTTAGGGACAGTTGTGGGTAATGAGTAGTCAGGGTAGATTAGGGTAGGTAAGATTTTTCCCTCAGTTTCCTCATCTGTGGTAGGCATTTAATAAATATTTGGTTACCCCTTAATAGTATGTGTTGAATGGTACTTGATCGTGGGTTTGGATTCAGTGTACATCAATTTGGTACCATAACATATGTGTCCTATGCTACAAACAAATCCCAACTGAGCTGTACGATTGGCAGCTAGCACAGAGCTACCTTGCAAAGTGTTGACCCTTTGTTGCAACCAACAATCACAGTTAATATGGATCCCAATGTGTTTCTGTTGATAAGTGTGTTTTCAAAGTCACTAACAGTGCTTCCAGACTTGATATTGGGGAAACAGTTTTAGGTCTGACTGCAGTGTGATGATCATGCACACCCTTATAAGATGGGTTCTCATTGGCAATCTTGTATTCTTGTCTTCATGACCCTCATACATCATTTGTGACACAGTTTGGCATGATTACCTATTTGTATGTTAACTCAGACACCTTCATTTGTGCAGTTTTTGTAGTGTTTACTTAGATTAGTGTGGCATGTTTATTGTGTTATTTTTGCATGTTTACAACATTTTGCGACCACTATTTGATGACTTAGTTATCCCCTGAGGAAGCATTCTTCTGTCCAACACAGGTAATAATCGCGTACTCGCGTTTCCTGTTGGTCTTGCAATTTCACTGAGCCGAAGACTAGCGTACTCGCCTCTCCGGTTTCTGCGCAGTAGTTTTTGGAGCTTAATTCTGCTCATATTGTCGATACGATATGGAGGCGTAATAAAGGTTACTGTATTTGACATTCACCGATTAATGGACTAATTATCAGCAGTGATGGTTCAAAACCGTACATTGGAGTATAGAAATCCTGTGATGATAGATAAGCATCACTTACTTTTTGTGTGATATTTCGTGGACTGTGTTTGTTGAAGTTGGGTCAACCCTTTGAAAAATTAAGAGCCCTGAAGAAGTCGTGTGGGATCGATTTGAAGTGTTCCCAAGACGAAACACGTGTTGGCTTGAATTGTACCATTTTGGAGATATGTTTATACCTATGAGGAGCAAATATGTAAAGCATTGAATGGACTTTTTTGAATTTGTATTAAAAGTTGATACTCGAACTTGTAGAATTTTCTACGGACTATTTTTATTAGTGTTTTTAGGTGTGCCACACAATGTAATCCTGTTTGTTGGGTTGTTTCTAACCTTTAAGGGATGGGGGTGTTCCCTTGTGTAGGCACCCAGGTTTTTCTTTGTTTTCCTGTATACTTGATCTATAATTGATGCTATTTGTGGATCCCGAGCGCCTATGTAACCCCAGCTTTTCACCCTACTAGCAATTTTGTATTCTGTCCAACACAGCATGGTGGTATTAGGTTTCTCACTTCATCTGATTTGTCCCTCAGGAAGGGCAGAGTATGATGCAATCATGGGCACTGTGCAGAATTCTCTGACTACATATTATCAGGACAGTTGTATTGACAAGCTACGTAATTTGACAGTAGGCACATTTCAGTTATCTACTTCACAGTTGATCTGTCACATTACCCAGAGACAGATTTGTTGTGTAAGTGCTATTTATTGAAAAGTGCTGTAGTGCTATCTGTACATTGTCCATGATTGTGAGTCCATTATAGTGACATTTTAAATTGGGATCCAACACAAGGGGTTACGGAAATGCTTTTGACATGCTGGGGTTGACGTTTCAGACAGTGCAGAGGGACAGGATTTGGCAATGAGTAGGAGAGAGACAGTCACTGGGCTGGGTGACAAGATATACAGTGGTTTGCAGAACAGTGCTTGAGTAAAGTTGTTGCAAGACTGGCAAGTTAGAATGCGCAGGACCTTGGTAAATGTGGGCCATGTGGCAGAGACTATTGCTTCCGGGTCATTTTCCTTGTGAATGTGATCGGTTCCATGTCTTCTTCTTCTAATGTGTGTGTTCCCTCCTCTGTTCTTGGTGGTGGTGGTTGTGAAGGGGCAACACACACCTCAGTGTTAGAAGACGTGGAGTCAGACATCCCGGTCGCTGCTCCCTGTGAATGTTTTAAGGGCAGTACTGCAGCAAGGAGGGTCTGCTTGTACTTGAGAATAGCAGCCACATCACGATGGTAGGCAGCCAGGTCAGCCGTGAGGGAGTCATGATTGCATTTGTGCATGCAGTGGAAGGTTTGGGGTGCGAGGTGTTGTGGCAACACCATTACTGCAGTGGTGAATTCCTTGACAGTTTCTTGTGTCCTTGCAGTATGGATGTTAGGGCTTGCATAGCTGCTGCCTGATCTGCAGATGACATCATGCACGAATGCACCCCCTCAAGGCTGGCTGCCATAGTTTGCATCCCCACCCGCACCTCCTTGGCCAGCTCCCGCTGTACTACAACTACAGTTCTTTCAAAGCTGGTGCCAGTGTCGTCAGAGTCCTCAGCTGTATTGGAGCTGGCAGGTCTTACAATTGGGGTGGTGGGTGGATCCTCTGCGATGGCTGCTTGTTCTGTGCTCCTCCTTGTGACTGAAGGTGGGGTCTGGAGGGTTTCAAGGACCTTTTGGATAGTCTCCTGGGGAATGTTTATCGGCTCGTCATCCATGTCATCAGGGAAATCTGGGACAGGCATATCGGCAGGAGATCCATCTTCCTCTGCAATGAAACGGGGTACAATTAGTGTGTCTGTGTTGTGGCAATTTTGATGTGACGTGCCTGCCTTTTGATGAGGTCACTTTGTGATCTTGTTTTGTGTTAATTTCTCCAGTCATTCAGATGGGCATTCTTCCAGGCCTATGGCCCAACTGTGTGTCACATGTATGTTATTGAGTTATCAGACTTGTCAGCCTCATCGCCTCTAAGTGTTGATTTATGCCAAATAGAGAATTGCCACCTTCTTTTCCTACTCGACCCTCCGTGTACATCCATTCTCATGGTGAGACCTTGGACTGGCTGTGGGTGTACTGATGGCCCTGGCAGCACACTTAACAATCTGGACCTGCCCCAATCTCTGATCGTTCACATCCACTTAAATGTCATTGACATGTGGCATATCCTATGCATGGCAATGTTATGATCCGATATGGATGTTGACATTGTTAATGTGTCCTGCTGATGTTGGGGAATGTGTGTTACATTGGATTGCCCTGATAGTCGTATCAGTGTCCTATTTCATCCTCTGACTGCGCAGGTGTATTTCAGTGACCAGTTACATGTGTCCCCTCCTCAATTCTGTTGTCTGAGCAGTATGACATTTGGGATGTTGCCTTGTTACCCAGGCACAGGATGGACCCTGACATATGCAGCATGGGTGTGTCCTTAGTGCTGTGTAGCTCCTATTGTTGTTTACATTGGCTGATGTTTGTGACAATTATGGGCATTGACATTTGAGAGTACTGGGGCCTTTGTCTTGTTTCTCGGGATTGTTGCAGTTGTCATCCTCAACCCATAATTTAGGTGTGTATGATCCATGGGGAGGTTACTGCCATTGGCTGCTTGAGCTGTACACAGAGCAGAGGTGGTAGTGACAACTGTTGTCGCAGTTACATTCCAGTTGTCGATATGGCTAGAGGATTGCTAATAGGGCCCTAGTTAATGTAGGGGTTATGTTGGCTTACGTGTGCCAGGATGTCAGTTTGACGTAGTGGCCTTCCCTCCTGTTGTGGCTTTCCCTTTGCTCCATCATTGGCATGACAGCATGCCCCCATGGGACTGTTGTTGGTGTTGTGTAATGGTGTGCCCCAGGTCTTCTCAGAACGGGCCATGCCCCCCTGCCGTGCCCCTTTACCCATGCCACTCCATGTATTAGATGACTTCCATGCATTTAGTGGTCGGTATCCCCCCCCGGTTGTAGATTACATTATTGCATTTTAATTCCCCATGCGACTTACCCTGCATGTGCATTGTCTCCTTGTAGTCTGCGCTGTCCTGTCCTTGAATCCCTGTGACGATCTCCTCAGGGATGACAGCTGCGACCATCTCCTCCATGTGGTCCAGGGCCTCCTGGTGTGCTGGACTCCCACCTCCAGTCTTCAGTGCTGCCTTCCTGTTCCTGGCAATCTTTTCCTTGGTCCTGCGCTTACAGTCATGCCAGTGTTTCTTGCACTCGATGACTGTTCTGCGTACTTCAGCCACACTGTTAATCTTGTCGACAATTTGTTGCCATATGGCCTCTCTCCTACTGATTGGCAACTTTGATGTGACAAACAGTTGGTGCTGGTGTTCCGTCACCTCTTTAACCAGAATTTCCTGCTCCTATGCACTAAATCGACACTTTCTTTTCTTCTTAAAAGTGTCCTGGTTCTTGTGTGGGTCCTCCTGGCTGGTTCCTGGTCTGCTGTCATCTTCCTGGGGTCTGTAGTGGCATCTGGGATCCATTTTGGCTCTCCTCTGGTGAAATGGCTGTGTTCGCAGTTTTTTTTTATGCTATTGCGTCAAAAAAAAGGGCACATATCCGGTTTGCGGTGTCGTAAATCGACCCACAGTCATTTCTGCCGCGTTTACGTCGTTTTCCTTTACGACTTGACGCCACGGTGTGCGTCAAAAATAATGACTCCCACCAGTTGTTTGCGTCGCCGTGCGTAAAAGTATAAATATAACACCCGCACGGCGCACCAAAATGGCGTTAGCCGGCAGTAATATTTTTGACGCAAAACTGCGCCGGTGCAGTTTTGCGTCAAAAAGTATAAATATGGCCCCAGGTGTTTGGGAAAAGGTTGGAAAGGGACTTGCTAAAGTGGGAAGCTGGTTTAGTAATATTTGGCATGGGATATTGGCAAAAATAATACAGGGAATATTGATTGTTTTGGCTTGTTTGTTTGGATTATGGTTATAATGCAAAATTAGTAAAAGAATTAAAGCAAAATTGGCAAAACGTAATGCGAAGAGGGAAGAAAAGAAAAGGGAGAAAATGTTCAGAGCAAAATATGAAAAAGCAAAACCAAGGGAAGAGATTGAGATGACGGAATTTAGAAAATGAAAATTTTGTGAAAGAAGGGATTTGTGTGATGACAAGAGTCATCAGAGGATGGATTGTTGGAGTGTGACTTTTATAATCAACATTAACATGAAAAGCTTGCAAAATAATGTATAAATGATGCTGAATAGAAAACGTGGTAGAATAAATATTAATGCACGCATTTGAAATGTGTCCACGGGGAATGGCCACCAATGTATATGATGATTAATGAAAACTGACTAATAATGAATTAACAATGTACTCATGTATGATTTTGTATTAGCACTAAGAGTTATGAACTAAGGTTTTGCAAAATTAATCACTAGGCCTTAGTTAGCAAGGGTCTGGGCCTAGCTGCCTGGTCTCATATTAACTGTGTTTTTCTAATGTGCAATGTGCTGTCTTCCTGAAGGACTTGAAACTGTACTTTTCCAGAAGCTAGAGATGTGTGTGTAACCGTAGTAAATTCTTTCTCATGGGACCCGACTTGCTTAAGGAGACATTCTTGCTGAATGCAACAGTGTAATTCGCAACAGGTGCAAGGTCGCCTAGACTAGGAGAAGACAATGGAACTACTGACTGGAGCGACAAGTGTAACTTTTCTTACCTGACATTCTACCCGTTGAAGACGTCAATCACAGGAACCAATAAACTGCATGAGAAAGGTCTTAGGTGAAAATTCTAATAAGGTGATCAATGGATTATTGGACAGAGATAACGATGCACCAAATATTGCCCAATTGGAAATTAGAGACTTGTCCGACAAGATTAATATAACGACGTGACACAAGAAGAAATCAGCCATTACCTAGCCCTTACACGCCTTTCACTGAGCCATTATAGGTACACCCTTGCTGTTACTCTGATATTTTGCCTTAAGACTTTGTTGTCCTGATACCCTAAACTATCCTCGCCTTACCCCTTGCCTGACTTGCACTTCTCCTCCTTATGAGGGAAGAGCCTTTTGCTATGCCCTGCTGAGCCTTACCTGCTTATCCTGGCTGATGGTGAATCGACTGCTGTCCTGAGGACGAAGACTGATACTGTCTGCCAACCCATTTGGAGGGCTACCTATCTGATGATAAATTGTAATTGTCTGTTTGCCTTTTCTTTCTAGGTACCAACTGCTCTTTTGACAGAGACCATAGTTAGATGTTTCTAAATGTGTGTTACTAAATTGTTTTGCATAAAGCCCACCATGCAGATGCTAATTCGGGGTTAGTTAAGAAGTCCACTAATATTGGGTGCAAATAGACAAATGACTGAATCTTTGCTTTGTTGAATACTGTACTAATGATACTCTGCTAAAGTTGATTCATGTTGACATCGTGCTTTGTTCTGTTGTTCCTTATTTTACTTTGATAAAGTCTTATACAAGTTGCCATATTATAGTGCTTTTGATGTGCTTATTGATATTGAGACTAATAAACATGACCTTAGAATTGTACCTAATAGGGAATAAATATCTTACCATTTATTAGCTTTGCGTGATCTTTTATTGGCTGAAAGGTCATGGTGTTTCAGTCTTATTGGAGAGTATTGGTAAGGTGAATCGATTAGTTATTGTGAATACTGATGAAGTGATTGATCTATCGATTGAAATGCCAAATAGCTATCTCGTCTTAAGGAGTCCCCAATCAGGGTCAAAAGGTTCATTGGCCTAAAACGAGTCCCCATGTAAGTAAATTAACTAGGTCGGGACACGCTACCATTGGCAAGGCATGCCAGAACATGGCCTTTTTGCCACAGGCCTAGATTTGAGTGCTGATTACTTTTGTGAGGCTGGTAATTTGTCACCGAAGAGCAGCACACTTTCATTGTATCTTGGTAAAGCGACTACTGTGCAGGGTTTTTGTCATCGGCATGCTAAGTACTGAGACAGATAGAGCTACAATTCAAGCACCACACACCAGCATGATAGAGCACTGGCATATAGCAGGGTCAGGTCCCTACTGCCATGTAAAAAATGCCCAGTTTATGTCTGTAGTATACACAAAAATCAATCACGAGCTACTACCAGGAACAAATACACATATGTATCTGCTAAGGAGTCCACCTTTCAGCAGTTGTGCCTTGATGAAAGAATGCACTTGATGTTCATCATCACAGAATAAAGTTCGTAAATAGTGCCAAATGTTGTCTATTAGCGCAAAAGCAATATCTTCTCTGAATACTGCAACACCTGCGAAGCTAATCAAGGCACCCTCTACTCTACTAAGCTGAATGGTTGTTCTGCATGAAAAAGCAATGTTCAGTCAAGCTCTTCAAGGTCTCAGATGAGAAAGTTTCCTTAAAGAATGACAATAACTCTACCTCACATGTGCAGTTGCTCTTCATGGGCTTCGCATACCTGTTACTCCAATCATGACTCTTCACCAGCTATATTTTAAGGAGTCATGCTCTCACGTGTCATTCAATACAGTGGTCTTCCGTGTGTGTTTCTTCTCATCTCATCATCACAATACCAGTACTGGCATTTCACAGCTACTAACCTGCCATCTTGTAGGATGCATATATGAAAGGCATTTTCAGTCCACAAGGTGGTAATGCCAAAACGGCTAAAATATTTTGTGTCTGTTTCTAAATGTCCAAGTGCTGTAGATAGCAAGCTGGTTGACTCAGTGCACTCGGAGGTAAATTCCTGGATCACAGACAGGTGAATTATACTTAATCTTCACACTGACCTAACCGCAACTCTCTCTTTCCAAGCACCGAAGACCGAGTATCATGGATTACCTCATTAGACTGCAACAGAGGCCCTAGGGTTCTGTGTATTGATGTGCTATGGTCCTTTGACAAACAGGTGCAATGCTACTGACTTTATATGAATATGAGATTACATTTGTTGTTGTGGTTGTTGAGATCGTTCAAACGGTGTGCGCTTAGCAGTGCAACAAATATGTGCGTTATAGACCTAAAATTACTCTACAAATATTTCCTTAGAGGACCAAAAAGGATGAAAAACATTGATAAGTTGGACCCCCTAATAAAAACCAAATAAAGGCAGATTCTAAACCTGGGAAGTGTCTGTGAGTGTAGTACTAGGTACATATCCATTAACCTACAATTTCCATACAGCAGAGTTCCTATACCTCGTACTTTGGTTTTCCTGTTCATTTTGCATCTTTCTAAGCATCACGGTGCCTACGTTAATTTCATTAAACCTTTCACTGTGTCGAGAACTATATATAGCTTTACATCTGTATTGATATTTAAACTGATCTTTAGGTCATGCTCATATCATAACGTTTTTTTCCTTATTGGTCTAATATTAAATTAATTGCTTTGAGATAACCGCCTATTGGCCATATTGGCTAAATTACTTTAAATTCCTGAATGTAAGTAGGAATAATTTTCATATTTTTTGAATACCAGTATCTCTTCCCTTTGTTCAGCTAACCTGTGTTCATCCTGCTTGGAACAATAAACATATTTTTATGTTTTTTCAAATGTTGATGTAATAGAGCAAGGTATCTTGAAAACAATGACATACACCTGTGAATGCTCATGTAGATGACAAAATGTGAGATTAACTGTGTTCTCTTTGGTTAATTTACTATGGGTATTACTTAAAAGGGAGCTTAGAACATAATGTAGGAATGCAAATTTCAGACCTCGAGACAGCATGGTTAGTATCTTCATGAGCGAAAAGCTTTGGAAGCTGCACTAGAACATATGTTTTCTACGAAGAAGTGAAAAACACATTAATATCTACCACGAACAAAGGTTAGACAAAAAAGAATGTATTTAAAAATATCTTGATCACTCCTTAGGAAGCTCCCTGGAAATGATCTGACATGCAGTGACGACTAAGTGGGTTGGTCATGAAGAATTCCTTGAATAAATAGAAACGTCATTGATATTTTTGTTTGTTATGTTTTTGCATGCATTAGGCTAGGGTTAGAGTTTGAAAACCAGTTAACGGTGGGACTCAATGAGCGGGGACAAGCATTCTGTTATAAAAATAATATCGCACTCCTCAAAACTTCGAGCGTCAGTTCCGTTTATTTGACCTACTAGAACGAAGACGCTCTTCTCCGCCACAAACTCCCTCTCCGTTTTTTCAAAACCCATTAACATTCCATCCGGGAGTGCGAGTGCCCTCAGGCTCAAGATAAGCTCTCAGGCTCAAGAGAACACTCGCGCCTCCCAGCACAATATAACACACCCCCCTCCGTCATCAATTTCTAACAAAAAACATACATTTGAAACACAATGTGAAAATAATTTGTTTTCCAATAAACTAAACAAATACAAGAAAAGAAAACGTACGAATACAAAGAGAATTTTTTTTTTGCATTACTTCAGTACTTTTCACTTAACACATATCTCCTACATAATCATTCAAATAAGCAGGTGGTCTTCTCTCTCTTGCCACTCTATGCTCCTTCTTATCCCCTTCATTTTCTCCACTGTGTTGTCCCTCTCTCCCTTCATCACATGGAGGTAACTGTGGAGATACATCAACACCTCCATGCCGCTCATTGCCCCCCTCAGCTAACATGAAACCATAACATTCTTCTTCAGCATCGATGACTCTCATTTTCCCTTCATGTATGCTGCCTTTTTGGTACAAGGCTACATTGTGTTTATTCCATTTAGCTCCATTTGCTAAAACCACATAGAAAGTGTTCACTTGTTTGACTTCGAAAGGACCCCAAAATGTAGTCCAACCAGTACCCACGCCCATCCTTGACCTTCACCCAATCTCCAACTTGTACACCAGAACCTCTACATGACTGTGAAATTTCCATATTCTCCTCAATATTAGTCATGTCATCCTTCAGCCAACTAGGGACCAACTTTGTTCTTGCCTTCTGCCCTCTCATGAATTCAAACAACGTTTTTCCCTTGTCCTTTAACTGCGTGGTACAATGAGCCCAGACCACCTCTTGTACTGTCAAACCAATGTTTTGATTACTCTGTACAGCCAATTGAATTGTACATTTGATCATACGATTCATACGCTCAACAATACCATTGGCCTAGGGATTATAAAGTGCAGTATGTCTATGCGCAATACCATAAACTAATAAGGACTCTTTCATCTCAAGAGATGTCAATTGCGTACCATTGTCACTAATAATGGTGTGGGGACAACCTTCCCTCCAACATATTGCCTTCAAAACGGAAATGGTGCTCCTTGTAGATACCTCCCTCATGAACTCAACCTCCATCCATTTAGAAAATACATCCACCAAGACTAAAGTGAACCTTAGATCATGACCTACACCAGGCAGTGGCCCAATAAAATCCATGCATACAGTGTGCCACGCCTCACCAGGATCTTCAATATGTCCCATTACTGACTTCCTGCCAAGTTCTAATCTTTTTTCACTCTCCCTAAACTATACACACTCTTCCACCCACTGTGCAGTTTGCATGTCAACACCAGGCCACCACAAATCTTCCTTAACCCTTCTTTGGGTAAGAGTTCGCTCCAAATGGCCTTCGTGTTCCAATTGTATAATTTTCCTTCTCAAACTCTCTGGGGTCACAAAATTGTCACCTCTCATCACTATTCCACCATCACCTAATGACAGTTCATCCAAAACCTTGATATAGGGTTTAACAGAAACTGCCACAGTACTCTCTCTCCTTGCTCCCTCCACAATCATCTTGCTCACACACTGAAGCACAGTATCATTCACCATGCCCTTCAACCACTCTGCTTTGTAGAATACTCCTAAACCATGTTGCACAACATCCTCCATCCATGCCACCGCTCCTTCTTCTCCCTTCGTCAATACTGCTTCACCATCAACAAGTTTCCAATCTACCGCGAGTCGTGAAAGAGCATCAGCCTGAACATTACGCCATCCTTGAATGTATTCAACCCTGTATACATACACCTGCAGGTGAGCCGCCAACCTTGCTAACCTTGCCAAGCCCTTACCAGCACCTCCTGCTGACAACACTTTAACTACGGGTTTGTGATCCGTCCTTAACTTAAAACAAATGCCCCACAAAACCATCCTGAAATATTCCACTGACCAAGCAGCCACTATAGACTCCCGCTCTATAACCGAGTAGTTTCTCGCACTTTCAGTAAGAGAGCGTGAAGCAAATGCCACTGTCCTCTCCACCCCTTGGTGCAATTGAGACAAAACTGCTCCCACTCCAGCCCACTCGCATCCACGGTGAGGATGGTGGGTAAAGATGTATCAAAGGGTATCAGAATTCTCGCAGCACACACCTCCCGTTTTATATTATCAAAACATTCTTGTTGCAAGTCTGACCATGCAAAATTGCAACCCCTGCGCAACAACATCCTGAACCCTTCTGTTTTATCAGCAACATTTTCAACAAATTTAGAGTAATACTATATGAGACCCATGAAAGATCTTAATTCGTCTTTGTTCCTCGGACACGGAGAGAGTTTAATAGCCTCCAGCAAATCTTTCTTTGGCTTTACTCCATCACCAGAAATGGTATGACCCAAACCAATTTCCTTGGTCAGAAAAACACATTTCTCCTTCCTTATAGTGAGCCCCACCTCCAGAAGTTTTTTCAACACTTTTCTCAAGATTTGGTTATGTTCCACTACAGTAGAAGCAAAAACTAAAATGTCACCCTGAAAAAATAAAACATTGTTGAAGCCTTCGAGGACCTGTGTCATCATGCGCTGGAACACGCTTGCAGAAGACGATAACCCGAAGGGCATTCTGACAAAGCGGAAGGTGCCATCCAAGGTGATAAATGCGGTAACATCCCGATAACTGTGATGCAATCGAATCTGATGATAAGCACTCTTGAGATCCAAGTTGGAAAATAATTTTTCTCCCTTCAATAACATAATAAGTTCATTGATATTTGGTAGGGGAAAATTATCCATCACAATGTTCTGATTTACGCTGCAAAGGTCCACACATAATCTCAACTGAGCATTCGATTTTTTTGTGATGACAACTGGAGAAATCCAATCAGGAGCTTCAACAGGTTCGATTACCCGTTCTCTCAACATATCCTTCAACAATTTGCTCACTTCATCCCTAACTACAATAGGTTCCTTCCTGACTTTATGTTTCACTGCAACAATCAATATTTGTTCCATTCCTCTAGGATTCACTATAATGTTCAAGTCATATTGGTGCATCCAACCCAATATTGGTGGCCCAGACTCGCCCACATACACTTTTCCTAAGGTTTCTCTGGTTTTAAAACAAATAACAGTGGAAAAGTAACCCAAAATCTCAATTTCCTCCCCTTGATAGCCCCCAGGACAAATATCCTTATCGGTTCACTCAAGATGCGGCCAATTCTTCATGAAGACATCTTTGGGAATGATCGTGTACTTGATCCTGTGTCCACCATCAACTCTACACTCACTCCTTCAACTGTGAACCAAGCTTTGGGCCTACTCTCTCTCCTATCACTGACTACATTGTCATCACCTAAGCTAAGTATGCGGTCAGTCAGTTCACATCTATCCTCAAATGCTGCCACACCCTTGGACATTGGCCATTCTGAACACATCCGCACAAAATGTCCCTTGCATGAACATTTTCAGCCGTCCTTACCGACAGCGAAGAACCATTTAAAGTCACTGTTATGTGAACTACTACCACATCTGTTCCACCTCTTCCTATTCATACTTGCCCTCGGACATTTTTGAGTGCCTTGTGTCTTCCTTTCCACCGCACCCACACAATTACTCTTGGTTTCAATGTCTCCTACAACATCATGTGCTAACTGTTGCTCTCTACTTTTAATACCATGCTGACCCATTTCTCTCATGCACAAATCTGACTCTTCTACTACTTTGGCCATGTCAATCTCATCTTTCAAACTGGGATTTTTTGCAGCCCACAGCCTTTCTTGAATTTTCCCACCCTTGCACTGGACCATTAATCGATCCCTTATCATTTCTTCACACATTTCTCCAAAATGGCACTTTACAGACAACTCTGTCAATCTAGATGCAAGTTCATCTATGGACTCTCCCACTCTCTGTAGTTGGGTGCAGAACTTATACCTTGCCAAAACCACATTCGTCTCCTTGGCAAATCTATTGCTTAACCTCAGCCTTGCCTCCCTGTACTCATTCGCAATGTGAGCTCCATTGTCTGTAGCCACAGGCATAAATTTAAAAAGTCTCTGTGCCTCCGAACCCAAACAGTTCGATAAAATGCTTTTTTACGAGCAGCAGTAAACTCTTCACTATCCAATGCTAACAAATAACTGTCAAACATGTCTATCCAGTCTTCCCACTGTATTACAGGTACACCTTGATGAGATAGGAAACATGGTGGTGCAGGAATTGAAACGTGTTCCATGGCGCAAGTGCAATACCATCTCAGTCTCTCACTATAACGTTAAGGTGTGTGACAAAATTGCATTTGTTGCTGGTTCAAATCGTCTAAGGTGTGCGTGTCACGGTGACAGAAAACTTGAACATGTGTCAAAACCAGTGCTAGCTTCACGCGACCAAAGTTGTGCGTGTCACTGTGTTCTTTGAGACTTCAACAATCCATAATGCAGCATTATCCAGGAAAAACTCAGCAGAGTATCATCCAAAGTAAAAAATAGAGCTCCAGGGGAAAAAATAAACACTGTCCCTTTAAATCCGTACTTCCCCTTTAACACCAGGAACACTAGATGTAATGTTGCTTTAAGGAGTAAACTCCCCTTTAACAAACTGAGTCAATATGAAGACGCCGCCCCTGCACCTCACAAGAGGCTCCTCAAATGCCTGGAACGAAGCGCCAGTTAGACGCAGTGTTGCTTTAAGAAGCACACACACCCCTTACGACGTGAACCAATAGCGAGGTACCGCTCCTGTACTTCACACAACACTCTTCAAATGCCTGGAGGTACACCGTACACCATACACCGACAAAGGAAGACCTGTGTGAAGCAATTCACTGTACCGGTACACGAACTATGCAGATACAACGTCATGAGGCTGGTGATTACGCTCTAGTAGGTCGATAGCATCATCGCCAAAAATAATATTATAAAAATAACATCGTACTCCTCAAAACATCAAGCGAAAGTTATGTTTATTTGACCTACTAGAACGAAGACGTGCTTCTCCACCACAAACGCCCTCTCCGTTTTTTCAAAACCCATTAACATTCCATCCATGAGCGCAAGCGCCCTCAGCCTCAAGATAAGCTCTCGGGCTCGAGAGAACACTTGCGCCTCTTGGCACAATATAACACATTCCCTGTGCTATTTCATAGTAGAACACTTTGGAACAAATATTTCTTGGACACATTGGCCCTCATTCCGACTTAAGCGGTCTTGACAAAAGACCGCCGAAGCCGAGGGTGCCACAACACCGCTAGTACTGGCGGTATGCGTGGCACCCTATTATGAGTTTCTGCCTGCTGGCCCATCAGAAAAGTCACATCAACATTGAAGCCGGCGGCAATATTGATGTGCAGCGGGTGCAGCAGCACCCATTGCACATTTCACTGCCCTTAAATTGGGCAGTGAAATGCGTGATGGGGCTGTGCCTGGGGACCCCTGCACTTCCCATGCCAATTGCAGGGGCCCCCAGGGGCACCCGAGTGCCCCTTACCACCAGCCTTTCTGCCATGGACAGGCTAGCGGTTGGGAACTCATAATCCCCAGGGCAGCGCTGCATGCAGTGCTGCCTTGGCGGATTATGACCGCCTGGCTGAAGCCTGGCAGTATTCTGGTGGGACCAGCGGTATGACCCTGGCGAATGCGCCATGGTCATAATACACAGGCCGAACACCGCCAGCCTGTTGGCGGTATTACCGCCAGTGTTCCGCCGTCCGTTGAGGTCATAACCGTTGAGGACCCCCTTTATCTAGGATCAGATTTACAAGGCCCTTGCGCCCCTTAGCGCCAAATTTGCATCAACATTTTTGCAGCAATTGGCCACAACCATAGCGCCATATTTTCAAGGTGGGGCAAACTCAAGCCCATATTTATACCTTTTTAGCGCTGCATTTGTGACGCTTTTTGATGCAAAAGCAGTGCAAACTTACAAAATACAATAGTATTTTGTAAGTGTGCGCTGCTTTTCCGTCAAAAAATGCCGCAAATGCGGCGCTAAAAAAAGTAAAACATTTGGGCCTAAGTTTGCACCACCTTGTAAACCCTTTGCGTTTATCATGCATAATATATGCATGATGTATGCAAAGAGGGCGTTCCCTCATTAGAGGGTCGCTCAACAAAGCGCAATGTAACCTATAAGATTCCTTTGTGCCATTTCTGATGTCATTTTTAACACCTGCTTAAAGCAGGCTCTACCGTGGTGGCATCAGGCGACTCAAAGGGCCGCAAGAAAAGTGGCACATCACTAGTGTAAATATGGCCCCTAGTATCTTTGGGAAAAG
This sequence comes from Pleurodeles waltl, assembly GCF_031143425.1. Classification (NCBI taxonomy): domain Eukaryota; kingdom Metazoa; phylum Chordata; class Amphibia; order Caudata; family Salamandridae; genus Pleurodeles; species Pleurodeles waltl. The sequence continues at coordinate 791,442,247 of NC_090439.1, read as the reverse complement.
GTGAAACAAAGAGGGAGTGAATCTAGCGGTGAAGAGTAGGAGAGATGTTGGCAACTTCAAGGGACAAAGACACACAGTGGGTCAGAGTATATCTGATGAGGGCAACAGAGGGGTGGTATCAATGTTTGATTCTTAACTGGACTGATACCAACATTTATGACCCAGAGCGTTAAGGGTCTGCATAACCGGCAAAAAAATAGAAGAGGGCAGGGTTTTCTGCAAGAGACACTCCGACTAAAATAAAAAAGTTTGTATTTGAAAATAAAGTGGAGAGGTAGATCTTAACATGAAGCATACACCACACTTTCAAGAGGAATGGCAATCTGACTGGAACTAGTAACACCATGAGTGGCTATACAAGTTATGACAAACCTAGTAGGTGAATATGTGATGATGATTGCCTGGCTGCAAAATATCGAGACGGTAATGTTGAACAAATACGCACATAATGGAGAGCACAATGCATTTTTTTATTAAAGTGCCCACAACAGATGCTCCACCTGTGGTATTCATTCGTGTTTCAATGGGACAGGTGTGTACGAAAATAAATGTGACAGGTAACTGGCATAATTGCCCCACTGTCCCACACAGTAATAATCTCTAGGGAGAGAGTTGTTCGATATGGATATGGTGAATACAACTAAGGAGAGCTAAAATGTACTCCTTTTATTAACTTGTCCCTGATGTATATTCCAGAAATGCTGTGACCCAGGTATTGGCTGGGAACCTGAACATTTACATCCATGAATTACCTTCGGGGGGGGGTGTTTTCTCATTACTCTCCTGCATAGCATAATATATGGGGTCCAGGAGCAGATCAACAGCACAACCCTGGGAGCTTACTCATATCGTATTTTTAGAGATGAGCTGTCAACTGAACTGATAAACTACTTTGAAACGAATGACAACGTCAGCTCCTCCTCAGAGATCAAATGGAAACTTAACAAAGAATTGATTAGAGGCTCTGCAATAAGTAGGAAATTAGGAGTTAGGAGAACAGCGGAAAGCGATAAAGAAAAAGTGAATGAAAGTGGAGAAACCTGGGGAATACAACATACGACGAAGTGCACCTCTCAGAGCACACTGCTAAAACCTAACTTACTACTAAAATGCATGTGAAAACAAGACTTGCAGTTGACTTTATTTAGACAATTGAAATTTGTTGATGAAGAAAACTGGAAGGGCTCGCACCTGGTTGCTTAAAAGGGTAGAAACGCAGACGCATGTAAAGATCATAATGGATGACAAAGGAGACATTGGCCCTCATTTTGACATTGGCGGTAAATGCCACTTACAGCCACACTGACTGCCGCCAACATACCGCCGCAGATATCCTTTCACCATATTATGACACACACACTAATCCATCACTATTCAGCCACAGACACAAATCTGCCACACCAAAGGTCAGTGATAAACTGGTGGTATCAAAACCCACACCGTTACACCAACAGAACAACGCCCATCATATAATGACCCACCAATCACCACAGCAGACATTTAATGGTGGTAAACCATTGGCGGTACATACTGCAGCGCTCAAAATACACACACTCAAACAAAACAATGCCACATTGGACAATTCAAACAACACACACCTGACACCCATGCACACACCACACCTACACCACTATAAAACACACAACCACATTACCCACAACCCTTTACGACTACAAACCATTGGCACGAGACAGACACCACAACCACATAAAAAAACAGAGCCACACACTACCTACAACTATCCACCACCCACGCACCCCACATCACATGCCCCAACACATCACCTTACACAATCTCACCTACACAACTCACACTACACCCATGGCACCACAAAGACATCCCAGATTCTCAGAGAAGGAGCTAAGGGTCATGGTGGGGGAATCATCAGGGTAGAGCCACAGCTATTTGGAGCACAGGTGCAGCAGATAGCTACAGCTAGAAAGATGGGGCTATGGCTGAGAATCGTGGACTGGGTCAACGCCGTCGGACAGCACCCAAGAACCGGGGATGACATCAGGAAGAGGTGGAACGACCTACGGGGAAAGGTACGTTCAATTGCAGCAGGACACCAACTAGCTCTACAGAGGACTGGCGGTGGACCCCCACCTCCTCCCCCACAACTAAAAACATGGGAGGAGCAAGTCTTGGCAATCATGCATCCTGAGGGCCTGGCCAAAGTAAGAGGAGGAATGGACTCTGATAAGTCAACTCTATACTACTACTACCACCCTACCTGCATGCCATCACATATCCCCACCCTCACCCTCACTCCCATCACTCCACCACTTCCCACACACCCCACCATCACATCTCACCCATCCCAATGCCTAATCCTGCATGCCATACCAATGCATGGACACCACTCACAAACATGCATGGACACCTATCACTAAAGCATGCACACTAGAGAGAATCAGCTAGCCCACCACATACCAACTTACACAAGTGAAAGCTGACTGGGCAAATACACCCAAAGAGCGCAAGCCACCAATGCACAATATGTCAGACACAGAAACAGTAACACAACATTTACATCCCCACAGGTATCCCAGCCAATGTCATTAGAAAGGAGGTGCCAGCACTATCCAGTTACCCAACTGAAGAGGCCCACAGTGATGACAGCAACTCTGGTCTTCTGGACCTGTATGACAGACCTGGCTCAACAAGGACCTGTGGACAGTCAGTTACCCAAGCCCAGTCATAGACAACCACATAGCCTCCCCCATCTGGAAATAACATCACAGCACCCACCCAGGGTACCCACACCTCTGTCCCCAGGACATGTCAATCAGCAGTGTGTCCACCTCTACAGGGACCCCCAGGGCACACCTCAAACCCATGACAATCAGGGACCTTGGGTTCAGTGCAGTGGGCACATGGTTCAGTGTACAGGGGCACAGGACAACAGGGAAACTGGGAGGACTGCTGTGCGCCAGGGTGAGGACAGGCCCAGGGAGCCGCGTCTCCAGGAGACCCCTGCAGAGATCCTGGGAGAATACCAACATTCTCAGGGCACAATGGGCCATATCCTGGAGAATGTGCAGGAAAACAGGCGGCTGCAGGAGTGTTAGTACCAGGGGATCAGGGTGGACTTGCAGGCCATCAACCCCACCTTGGTCTCCATAGCAGGGGTGCTGGCAGACATTGTCAATATTATGATGGAGGCAGTCTCACACCAGCGGGCCCCTGCCACTAGCCAGACATCTGAACTGCCTTCCACCTCCGCTGCCGCTAATGCAAAGGAGGCCCGCCACAGGACTCCCAGGCTACCAGCACCCCTTCCCCTGCAGAAGGAGAACCACCCCGCAAACGTTCCCTGTGATCCAGGCAGAAGCCAGAGACTATTGCCAAGACCCCCGACAGGAAATGAGACTCTCCTGATTGTCACCCTTGAGTCCTACTCTGTCACCCTGTCCACCTTGAACTGCCATTGCTCCCCTTCCTATGTCCCCATGGACAATGCACCTGTGCTACAGACTGGAACTATACCTTGGAATTCCTCCATCATCACCCCATCGCATTGCACTTGCCCCTCAATATCTTAGCACTTAAATAAAAACCCTTTAAAAAAATGGAAGTATGGAGCATGTCACATTTTTCAAGTATCTCTACGTTTACCCATGTACAAACATTGCAATTCAACTGCACAGTAAATGAGCACATTTGAAAGACCTGTAGTTGGCTGCAGTGATCACACCAGGAGCTATTGTGAGGCACCAACATCTGTAAAATGAATTGCCAAAGGGTACAGTGAGTGGGCATAGATGTGGGGAATAACAGCATGCCAGTGCAAAATAATTTCAAAATAATGACAATGAAATGTGAAGTAACACTGTTTTACCCGTGTGTCATTGGAAATATTGTCTGATCACTGCTGTTCTGTTGTCCTCATCCCCATCCTCTGCCTCCTCATTCTCACTGCTGCCACACAGGCATCTGCAGCCTCCTCCTCCTGCAGAAAAGGTGCATGGCGTCTCAGGGCAAGGTTGTGCAACATGCAGCATGCCACTATTATCTGGCAGACCTTCTTGGGTGAGTAGCACAGGGATCCACCTGTCAGATGGAGACACCAAAACCTGGTCTTCAGGAGGCCAAAGGTTCTTTCTATGATCCTTCTGGTTCTCCCATGTGCCTCATTATAACGTTCTTCTGCCCTTGTCCAGGCATTCCTCACAGGGGTCAGTAGCCATGATAGGTTGGGGTAACCAGAGTCACCTGCAAATATTGAGGGACAACATTTAGCCACACAATATCCCATATGGCCCACACAATACCCATACCCCAACATCTACTGGGTGGGAACTAGGGCTCACCTATTAGCTACACCTTGTGCCTCTGTAGTTGGCCCATCACATTTGGGATGCTGCTATTCCTCAGGATAAAGGCATTATGCACCGACCCAGGATGCTTAGCATTGACATGGGAGATGTACTGGTCCACCAAGCACACCATCTGTACATTCTTTGAGTGAAAACTCTTGCAATTTCTGTACACCTGTTCATTTTGACGGGGGCAAATGCAATATGTGTTCCATCAATTGCACCAATTATGTTGGGGATATGTCCCATTGCATAGAAGTCAGCCTTCACGGTAGCCAAATCTTCCACCTGGAGAAATACAATGTAGCTGCACATGTGTTTAATCAGGGCAGACAACACTCTGGTCAGCACAATTGAGAACATTGGCCGTAACATTCCTGCTGCCAAGCTCACTGTCACTTGGAAAGAACCAGTTACCAGGAAATGGAGAACTGATAGAACTTGCACAAGAGGGGGGATCCCAGTGGGATGACGGATAGCAGATATCAGGTCAGGCTCCAATTAGGCACACAGCTCTGTGATTGTGGCCCTGTCAAGTCTATAGGTGAGAATGATGTGCCTGTCCTCCATTGTTGTCGAGTCCACCAGTGGTCCTGTACACGGGGTATGTCTCCATCTCCTATTGATCCGCAGCAGTAGCAATCTATGGGGCAAAATAGTGAGGAGCTGATCCCAAACTGAACAATGGGGCTACAACAGTACGATGCATGCTGTCAAATTGTAATGGGTCAGTGAGAATTGTCCTGTATGTCCAAAGTGAAACTGTGATGCAGTAATTATCCAGGGCCTGTCCCCCTCCCCCTGAAATGGCGTCCGCCTGTCCTGTGTGGAGGGACAGGTGAAAGTGAGGTAATTCCGCTGATGTTGTGTGCCGTTGTGGGAGGGGGTCTGGAACCACCGTGCAAGTCCTCAATGGTTATAATTGGGCCCTATGGGTTACAGTTGCCAATGGTGATGTACACCGGCGGGGACGGTATGCACCGCCGCGGACGTGACCGCCATTTTCTATCTGATTCCTCACTTGCTAGCTGACCTTCTACAGGAGAGGCACTACACTGCATGTGCTGTTGTGACCTGTGTCTGGAACCTACCATGCCCCGTGTGACAGGGGAAAGCGCTCTGTCTTCACTTCGGCGGAGTTGGAGAGACTGGTGGATGGGGTCCTACTCCAGTATGGGCTGCTGCATGGGCCTCCAGACCAATAGGTGAGTACACTGTGTGCACGATGCATGTGGCATGAATGCATGGAGTGGGGTGAGAAGGCACTGTGTAAGGGGGGTTGGTGAATGTCCCCTGGGCGGCGTATAGGTTGTGTGGTGGGCCATGTGTGTGTAAATGGGGATGTGAAGGGGTATAGTGGGCCATACGTGTAACAGGCAGGACTGTCTGACTAATAGCATTTTTCTGTGTGTATTCCATCTGCAGGTCAGCGCCCATCAAAAGAAGGGAATATGGCGTGCCATCGCCAAGTAAGTGAGACCCCTGGGGGTCTATGGCAGGCGGAGCACCCACTGTCCGAAACAGTGGGAGGACCTGAGACGCTGGGCATGGAAGACGGCGGAAGCCCAGCTGGGGATGGCCTCCCAATGAAGAAGGGGGGCCCGTCGAACCCTGATCCCCAAGATGGCCCGCATACAGGTGGTGGGAGTTTTGATACTTCATTGATACACATGCGTACTCGCTCTTCACGTTTTGACTCATTGGAAGGTGGATTGATATAACTGATATCAGCAGATAAGTTGCTTAACGGAATTATTCTGGGATTCGCTTGTAAGGAATACTTATGATATAGGACACATCTACATATATGTTTAGCCCTGATGAAGTCATTGGGAAACTCCCGGACAAAACACGTGTTGGCTATCAATTTGGATGCAGCTGCTAAAATTTAAATAATAAGCTATATCATCCTTTGAAGAATATGATTGAACCTTGATTTGAGAAAATCTGGACTGGCTATCAATTTGGATGCGGCTGCTAAAGTTTAAATAATAAGCTATATCATCTTTTGAAGAATATGATTGAACTTTGATTAGAGAAATCTGGACTTGGACTTTGGATCATAACAATCTTGGAACAACAGATCAATTAATTCTACTATTTGGATTTGGACAGTGATACTGTAATTGGGGATTATGTTGGAAATAATCCTATTAATTTTCAGAAATATATGACAAAACATTACCTATGTATACTGACTCATGAGTACTATTATTTTTCATGTTATAATGAGTGCCTCTTGTACTTTATATTTGCAATAGTGCTTTTAGCATCTATCAAGACCTTTTGGGTGTGGTCTTTCAAGAGTGCACCATTTCGAGATTCAACATTCTTCCTTGATATTCACCTCGCTACCCAGAGCGCCTAGTTTTCTCCCAGTACAATACACCCACACGTAGTTAGCGCATACTGGTGGTGGCCTATCCTGAGCTGGATGGGCACTTGAGGGCATCACAGCAGCCACAAGGGGATGAGTACAGTGCCCATCATTATAACTTACGCATGGTAGGGTGGTGTCCGAGTGGGGGATGTGTGTCTGTGGGTGCCCTTAGGCCAGGGCTGACATTGCAGCATAGGTCCCCTGGTGACAAGGGTCCAGGAGGGATAATCCTGCTACCTAGCTCGTAGGCATCCACTACTGGTCAAGGCTGCGTGGGTCGCAGGTGTGCTGGATTTGGCAGTGTGTGCCCCTCCCCATGCCTTGTTGGCTAGTAATATCACTGGTAGTGCAATGCATAGTGCATAGGCCTGTACCCTGTGTGTGAGTGTGCTGTGTACGTCAACGGTGGTGTTGGTGCAGCCATTGACCAATTGTATCCTTTGTCTCTTCCCCCCTCCTTTTTGTTTTGTCAGCCTGTCCTCATGTGCATTAGCATCATCTGGCGGAGGAGCAGAGGCACCGGCGACGGAGGGAGCTGCATCCCACAGGACCCAGGAGGCAGAGTTCACCGATGGTGAGGGAACCAGTGGGACAGAGAGTGAGGCGAGCACCACAGCACAGACTGGAGGGGACAGTTCAGACACAGATACCTCCTCCAATGGGAGCTTCCTGGTGGTGGCAGACACCTCTGTGACCACCCCAGCTATAGGTACAGCTGCCACCCCCGTACCAGTACTGCCCTACCAGCAGCTCCTCAACGAGTTGCCCGTACCCGCTCACCCAGGAGGGTGGGCATCTCCTTTGCCCCAGGAACCTCAGGCCCTGCCCCAGTTAGCCCTGCTGCCCTTAGTGAGGAGGCTATTGACCTCCTGAGATCCATCTCTGTTGGGCAGTCAACCATTGTGAATGCCATCCAGGGGCTGGTAGCCCAGATGCAACAGACTAATGCATTCCTGGAGGGCATTCACACTGGCTTGGTGGCCCAACAGAGATCAATCCAGGCTCTGGCCTCTTCTCTGATGGCAGCCATTGTCCCTGTTTCCACCCTCCCCCTCCAACTTCCTCTTCTCAATCCCATTCCCCTCAACCCCAACCTATCTCAAGCACACAGGCAGATGAGCATGCACACAAGACAACACACAACAGTGGCACAGGCAAACACAAGCTCCACACATCATCACACAAATTCTCACACATACACCATCCAGCTGCAGACATGCCAACATCCAGTTTCCATTGTCTGCCCTCCTCCTCCTCCTCCACCTCCTTCCCAGTTCCGTCTACACTCACACCTGCATGCACTACATCCTCATCCACTACCAGCATCACCACCACACCTAGCAGAACAAATATCTCACTGGCAGACACCTCCACAACAGCCATGCACATGTCCACTGTGTCCTCTCCCACTGTGTCTGTCCCCCATCCTAAAGTACACAAACGCAAGCACTAAGACACCCAACAACCATCTACCTCACAACAGCATACAGCCCATGTACTTGCACCCAAAATCAGCAGACAGAAACCTCCTGCAACCACTCGCTCATCCTCAACTCCCATTCCTTCTCCCTCTTCCTGTCCCAATGACCCTAAAAAGCTTTTCCTATCCACCATTGACCTCTTCCCTACCCCTCCACCCCATCCTGCACGTCTGGCCAGGCTATCACAAACCCAGCCAAGCACCTCAGCCTCCCAGTCCACGAGCCCAGTAGTCACCACACACTTGTAGTGAGAAAGGATCCAGGGCACATGTCCTGAGGGTGAAGGAGCCTGCACCAGGCAGCCTCAAGGGTAAGGAGCCTGCCCCAGCTGCTTGCAGGAAGAGCAAGGAGCCTGCCCCAGCTGCTGCCAGGAAGAGCAAGGAGCCTTCCCCAGCTGCTTCCAGCAAGACCAAGGAACCAGCTCCAGCAGACAGGAAGGGCAAGGGGCCTGGGGCAGGAACTCTTCTGGAGCCCCCACCACCAACCATGGTTGTGCAGCCATCCAAGGCTGCAGAGGAGAGGGCTGGAGCCTCCCCCCAGCAGCAGCAGCACCACCACCACCAGTGGGCAGCCATCCGAGGCTGCAGGGGATGGGCTGGGGCTTCCCACCGCCAGCAGCAGCAGCACCACCACCACCAGTGGGCAGCCATCCAAGGCTGGAGGGGATGGGCTGGAGCCTCCCCTGCCAGCTGCAGCAACAGCACCACCACCCCTGGGCATCCATCCGAGGCTGGAGGGGATGAGCTGGAGCTTCCCCCCACCAGTGGCTGCAGCAGCACCACTTCCACCACTGAGCATCCGTCACCGCCAGCGGACAGTATGTAGTCATGCCTCCATGGGCTGCTGAGCGGCCTGCCCCCTGCAAATCCTGTTGATATGATACCCACCTGAGAGACTGTGACCTTGCACTCCCCAGAGGACAGGGCACAATGCCCCCTCCAGAACCAGTGGGTAAGACACCCACCAAGCCAAGCCTCTCCAGGACCTAGAGCACAGGGCACAATGCCCCCTCCAGAACCAGTGGGTAAGACACCCACCAACCTCAACCTCCCCAGATCAAGTGCACAGGGCACGATGCTCCCTCCAGAACCAGTGGGTAAGACACCCACCAACCCCAGCCTCCCCAAGATCAAGAGCACAGGGCACAATATCCCCTCCAGAACCAGTGGGTAAGACATCCACCAACCCCAGCCTCCCCAGATCAAGAGCACAGGGCAGGATGCCCCCTGTGGAGCATGTGGGCAAGCCACCCACTTGAGAGGCTGTGGCCTTGCACTCTCCAGAATCAAGAACAGGGCATTTTGCCCCCTCTAGAGAATGTGGGCAAGTCACCCACTTGAGAGACTGTGGCCTTGCACTCCCCAGGATCAAGCACAGGGCATGTTGCCCCCTCCAGAACCAGTGGTGTTGTTCCATCTCCTGGCTTAGGTGCCTTCTCATCCCCTGTCCTCCTGAGGTGCCTGCCTATTTACCAACTGATGCCCCTGCGGTGTTCTTCCCGTGTTGATGCAGGTGACAAGTGGGGCCTTGGACTTTGCCCTGTGGCCATGTGGATCACACAAGCTGAGGACTGGGCAGTGTCCCTTGAACTGTACTGTTGTAAATATCTGTAAAATTGGCTGTTATTTTTATGCTGTGTTGATCTTATCACACTCACTTTAGTAAAGTAATTTTGTCCTTGCATTATTCAGCCAATTTAAGAGGGTTAACTTGTTTTCTTGTTCATCTGGTTGTGTGTGTGTGTGTGCCACTCTCTTTTTCCTCCCCCTCCCTCGTGTGCAAGGCGTATGTACTCACCATCGTCGTCTTCGCCGTCATTGGTGTTTGTGGTGGAGCAGCACGTAGAAGAGCACTGCGGCATGGGTGTTCCCTGGTGTCTCCTTTCAATTCTGAGGTCTGTCTCCGCCAGGCTTTTGATGTCATTGGTACCGCCCCGGAAAAGGTGGTGGTTGGAGGGTCTTAATATGGTGGGCGGAACATTCCGCCTTGCTGTAGGCAGCTACCACCTTGGTGGCTGTTGTTTCCGCCATGGTGGTCGGTGTGGTAAAGCGGCTGTCTATCTGAGATCTATCCGCCATAGTCATAATTTGGCGGTAATTGCCACCAGCCTGTTGGCGGTATTACCACCAGTTTAACACCAACCGCCAGGTTTGTAATGAGGGCCATTGTTTACATCAAACAAGGTATAAACAGAGTATTCTAGAAATAGTTGAAAGGACAATTCTCACCCCAGAGGCCCAAACTTTAAGTGCATTCATAGAAAAGTAATATGTTGTCAAAATGCCAACCTGTAAATTGCTGAGTAAATAAAAGAGAGAATTTGATAGCAACGTAACTAAGGAGGAACTAAAAATGGCAATAGGATTGTTCCACTCGGGCAGAATCTGTTAGGAAATGGCTTACCTGAAGCATTCTTTAAAGATTATGAGGATGTTCTCCAGATGATGTAATATGTGAGGAAGTGAGGTCATAAGCAGCACATGATGAGGAGTACAAGTTATAGTTAGTTCACATTTATAACTGGTGTATTTCAGCGTTTTTTAGTTTTTTCACATTAGCTATTGTCACATTCCAACAGTTAATTATAACATCACTTTAAGTGTTGTTTTTTAGTGAATTTCTGCATTTGTTTCTTAACTTAAGTTAAGGTCTTAGCATATATCCTATCTATAATGGCACTTTAACCTTAGTTCTTACGGGCTATATGTATTAACTGCTTACAGTCTCTAGTAGGTAGTTATAGTTAGGTCTGCTTTTCCATAGATTTAGCATTTTTTGGTTTGCTAATAACTTTCGCCCTGTTTGATAAATCTTCATGAAACGTTCCAAAACAAAAGGTAGTGTTTACTGTGAAACATGTGAGGTGTTGTGGAAAAGAAGTGAAAAACCTAAACAGGGGAGCAGCAGATTGGCATGCTAACCCCCTAGATTTAGAGAGGAGGTGTCTAATGGATAACTACTGTGAGTGTATATTGTTTTTAACTCATTTTTCTTATCTTGCAGGACTTTCGAAAGGTCATGAATAGTAAAAGTGGGTAGATAAGTACTGAATACACTCCATTAGGAGGAATGCATATGGTGGTCATTGTTTATGAGAGGAAGTGTGTAAGAGATAAGTACTGTGATGAGTAGATGGTTAAGTCCTTTAAAAATCATGATCTCTCAAGACTCTCACCGGATCATGAACAGTAGTAAAATTAGGTGATCTTTGAATACACTGTATTAGGCACACTTGATAGTTTTGGAAGTTGTCTTACTGGCGATGGTGTTTATCCGAGTCTACTATTCATCCCCATCATTTTGCCTTGCACAACTTGTGAGTAGAGTACACTCTCTTTCCTGACCCTACTATGCACATCCATTATCAGAGAGAGGGCTGTTAGCAGGGCAAACAGTCCCTCTGCACTCACTACTATGCACACCTGCAATCTGAGAGAGAGGTCTCAGTTAAGAGGCCGGTCCATGTACACACCCTACTAAGCACACTCAAAATCTGAGAGAGAGGTCTGAGAGAGGCCAGTTAATGCACACACACACTACTACACACACACAGAGAGAGAGATCTTGAAGGAGAATCCAGTCCATCCACACTCACTACTATGGACATCCGTCATCTCAGCAAGAGGTCTAAAAGGAGAGGCCAGTTCATGCCAATGCTCAACTAATCACACCCATCATCTGAGAGAGAGGTTTTAGAGGAGTGACCACTTTATGTATACACCCTTCTTTTATATCTTCTATAGAACAGTACACAGTTGATTTTCTACCTTAAATAATGTGTGTAATATTCTATTTTGTTAAAAATTACAGTAAAATACTCTAATTAACTTAATTCTAAATGTGCAATCTCGTGAGTGGTTCGCCAGAGCTGAACAGGTCTTACAGCCCCCTCTGAGTCAACTCATGGGATTGTGCATCCAGCTTCAATGAGCATATTGGGGGAGCCAATCAACCATGTTTTAGACACTACTCTAGTATAGATTAGCATTAAGTATATTACTTTACTTTAAAAAAAACTAGAAACGCACTAAAAAACAAAGTTTGAAGTAATATTCTAGTTAATTGTAGTGGAAATATCTGTCTTCATTTAAAAAAAGGAAACCTTAGAAATGCCCTGATAAAACCAAAAGTTAAAGTAGAATTATAGTTAGATGAATTTCTCAATGACAATGTCATCGTTTTAAACAAAACAAACACATAATTTCACCAGTTATAGTTAGCAACACTAACTATAACTTGTGCCCCAACCATGCACTGCTTACGACCGCAGGTATGACATCACTGATGACATGTTCTATGACATTAATTATGACAGCACTGATGTCATCACTGGTGATATCTCAAATGACATCATTGATAACATCACTGTTGATATCATCCAAACTTTGTTTTTTTGCAAACAGGTGTATACATTACTATAGCATTAGAGGTCTGATAATAAGTACAAAATAGCTCAGGAGAAGATCAAGCTTCAATTCTACCAACATAGAAACAACTCCTTTAGGTGTTGAAAGCAAGTGTTATTTGCACCATTAACCCCATACCATACACTTTACACAAAACATAGTTCATATTATTAATCAACCACAGACATATGGGAAACCCTCATTGCACAAGGTGTTCAATATCTAAACAACTGTTCAAAAAAAGCTAAAATAGAGAATGCCAATTCCAAAACAAATGCTCAACTAGGAATATTTTTTTATCTGTATCAAACCTCAGACACACACCAAACCTACATTAAGAAATAAGGTTGATGTTAGTAGAAAACTGAGTAGTGTACACTCTATGTTACAGTGTTTGCAAACAGTGAAACTCTCATGGGAAATACGCTAGAGAGTATTAAAAAGAATCTTCTAAGAACAGTGTACATTCTGTGCAATGATTGGAAGATACTAAAGATCCTACTACCTTCACCCTTTTACTGTATACTGTATACTTTACAGATAAAACATCTTCTAAAGCAAACAAAACAAACGCACATAGATTAGTATCGGGTGCAGACACTTTCCCATGTTTAGTATAAATTATTATGCTGACACGCTTCTAGTAACTCAAGGATGCTTACTATTAGGTAATATCTACCACGTAGATTGTTTATCTTGTTTTAAAAACAAAAATTTGTGTAAATCATAATGAATGCAACTTAACTGTTCCTTGAACACAGAATTACTCTTCAGTGAAAATATTTACAATGTGTTCAATGCTTCTACACATCTATGGTGCATTAGATTCACATACGTTCTGTACACACTACCATTAGCTGGACCTGTGCTTTACAGAATTAAGTAGAAAAGTACTATTGTAGTCATCTGCCACTATGTGAACTGTAAACAAAAAACTGAGACACTCATTGGATGATGTCATGAGTGATATGATCAGTGATGTAATTAATGATGTCATATGAGATGTCCTCAGTGATGTCATAAATGATGATATAGAACATGTCATGAGTGATGTTATATCTGAGGTCACAAGCAGTGCATGGCAGGGGGGCATGGAGTTTTGATAGTTCAAAATGATAATGTTGTCACTGAGAAATTTAGCTATTATGTTACTTTCACCATTAGTTTTGTCAGAGAGAAAAATAAATATATATATATATATATATAGATAGACAGAATCATGGATAGATAGATAGATAGATAGATAGATAGATAGATAGATAGATAGATAGATAGATAGATAGATAGATAGATAGATAGATAGATAGATAGATAGATTCCATGGCCATTTCTCCCTGCTGGGAAGTGCAAGGTCACAGTCTCTCAGGTGGGTGACTTTCCCACTGGTTCTGGAAGGGCTCTATGCTCATTTCTCTCTGCTGGGGAATGCAAGGTCACAGTCTCTCAGGTGGGGTACATGCCCACTGCTTCTGGAGGGGGCCCCTTGTACAGCAGTCCCTGGAGAGTGGCCTACATGCCCTCCACCCTTGGTGAGGGCTGCACTGTCTCATCTGGAGGTGAGGGCTGCTCTGTGTCAGCAGGTGAATATGCCTCCTTGGCAGCCTCAGCTGGCGGTGAGGGCTCAGTGACCACTGGTGGTGGTGGTGTCACCCTGACAGCCTCTGCTGGTGGTGAGGGCTGCACTGCGTCAGGAGGTGAATGTGCCTCCTGGGCAGCCTCAGCTGGCGGTGAGGGCTCAGTGACCACTGGTGGTGGTGTCACCCTGACAGCTTCTGCTGGAGTCGAGGGCTTCTTCCCCTTCATAGCAGGAGGTGTGGGATCCTTACCCTTCCTGGCAGGAGTCAAGGGCTTCTTCCCCTTCATGGCAGGTGGTGAGGGCTCCTTCCCCTTCATGGCAGGAGTTGGGGGCTTCTTCCCCTTCATTGCATGAGGTGTGGGATCCTTAACCTTCCTGGCTGGTGAAGTGGCATCCTTCACTGTCTTGCCACCATGACTAGGAGGTGCCTACACTGTCTGCGTGGACTGTTTGGCTGAAGTGCTGGGTTGGGTCATTGGGACCCTGCTCTTACGGCCAGGATGGGGGTAGAGGGAGGAAAGAGGTCAAGATGGGCAAGGAAAGGCTTCTTAGGGATGGTGGGGTGGTATGAGGGAAAAGGGATGGGAGTGAAGGTTAAGGGGGTGGTTGTTGGAGGTGTATGTCTGCTGGACTAGGGTGCAGGTGCATGGGCAGTGTGGGGATGTGAGGTGGATGGCTGTTAGGTGTCTGAGTGCTTGTGTTTGTTACCTTTGGTGAGGAGACAGGGTGGGAGAGGACACAGGGGATGTGTGGATGGATGTACTGGAGGTGTGTCCTAGTGAGGTGGGTGTGCTGCTTGGTGTGGTGATGCTGGTGGCAGATGTTGCTGCAATGCTTGCATTACTATGCCTTAATCCAATCACTGCCGTGAATGGCGGAAGGGAGTTGGCCACAGTCTATCTCTCTGAGTGTGAGAAGAGGGTGTTTTCGGGGTGGGAGTGCCTGTGAGAGTGTCTGTCTGGGTGTGTGAGTGCATGCATCAGTGTCTTACTGGGTGCATCAGTGTGTCACTGGGTCTGTGAGTGGGTGCATCAGTGTCTAAGTGGGTCTGTGAGTGAGTGCATGAGGGTCTCAGTGGGGGTGTGAGTGGGTGAAGAGGGTCTGAGTGGAATTATGAGGGGGTGCTTGAGGGTCTGATTGAGTCTGTGAGTGGGTGCATCACTGTCTGAGTGGGTCTGTGAGTAGATGTGTAGGTGTCTATGTGGGTCTGGGAAGGGGTGTGTGAGGGTCTAAGTGGGTCTGTGAGTGGATGTGACAGTGCCTGAGTCGGTCTGTGAGTGGGTGCATGAGTATCTGAGTTGTTTGTGAATGGGTGCATGAGGGTCTGAATGGGTTTGTAAGTGAGTGCATTGAGTCTGAGTAGGTCTGTGAGTGGATGAGTCAGTGTCTGTGTGGGTCTGTGAATTGGTGTGTGAGGGTCTGAGTGGGTATGTGAGTGGGTGTGACAGTGTCTGAGTTGGTCTGTGAATGGGTGCATGAGGGTCTAAGTCGATTTGTGAGTGGGTGCATGAGGGTCTGAATGGGTCTGTGAGTGAGTGCATGACAGTCTGAGTGGGTCTGTGAGTGAATTTGTCAGTGTCTGTGTGGGTCTGTGACTGGGTGGATGAGAGTCTGAGTGGATTTTTGAGTGGGTGAATAAGGGTCTCAATGGGTGTATGAGTGGATGTATGAGGGACTGTGTGGGTCTGTGAGTGGGTGCGTCAGTGTCTGAGTGGATCTGTGAGTGGATGCATCAGTGGCTAAGTGGGTCTGTGACTGGTTGCGTCAATGTGTAGGTCTGTGAGTTGGTGCATGAGAGTTTGAGTGGGTCACTGAGTTGGTGCATCAGTATCTGAGTGGGTATGTGAGTGGATGTGGTGAGAAAACTGGGCTGATTCCAGAAGCCCCCTAACTTTTTTGCCCCTATTTTACACTTTTTGCTGGTGTTTTTCTGACTCTGATGGTGCCCTAGGTACTGCTAACCAGTCACAGGGCCTGTGCTTTGTGTCAAATGAGTATGCAAATTAGGCTAATTATAATTTGCTATGTTAACCTACCTCTAAGGCCCTAGTACATGATAGGGCATGTAGGTTTAGGGGCTCCAGTGGAAGTAGTACACCCATAGGTGCACTGCTGAGGTGCCCAAGGTCATTTTAAGGGCAGGAATTAAAAGTACTTCCAAAGTCTTAAACTGCCTTATTTTTATAAATATGTACCCCTAATGTGTTCCCTAGGTGCCCCTATGGTTGGGTGCAGTGTAACTATAAGCAGGGACCTTAAAAATATGTTTTTTAAGCCTTGGTGAGGAAAAATAGCCACATTTGTTTTTCCCTCATTGTAGTGAATAGGCCCCATAGGCTAAAATTTGGAGACTTTATTTTAATTAATAAAGTCTCCAAAGGAGCTAGATATGGTAAGTTTCAAACTGATTGTTATATTAATTGCAACAACTTGCCATTGTTGGATCTAATAATACTAGTTCAGGGAAAGAGTGTTAGAACTCATCCTAAATGTTACCAGTTTCAGCTCTGAAGTGCCCTTCTATGATTGGCCAGCCTCTGGCAGTCTGGCAATGCTGCCTTGATGAAGTGTGAAGTGGGCTGGGCTGAACACAAAGCAGGTGCCCAGGGGAGGAGATCTGCATCAGCAGATGGTGAAACAGGATGGGGAGAGCAGTCAAACTGGTCTTCAAAGGAGGGAAAGACATTTGGAGCAGCTCAGGAACTCCCCCATTTCCTGCAAACTGAGACAACTAGTACCCTCTTGATGAGATTAGGAGAGGCCGGGTACTTACCTGCCATTACCAATAATCCACTTTCCAAAAATGTGTCACTGTTTGAGTGGGTTGGTGAGTGGGTGCTCCACTGTCTGAATGGGTCTGTGATTTGGACCGTGTGTGTTTGAATGGGTCTGTGACTGGGTGTGTGAGGGTCAGAGTAGGTATGTGAGTGGGAGTGTGAGGGTCTCAGTGGGTCAATGAGTGGGTGCTTCAGTGTCTGAGTTGGTATGTGAATGGGAGCATGAGCCTCTGAGTGGTCTGTGAGTGAGTGTATGACTGTCTCAGTGGGTATGTGTGTGTGGGTGCATCAGTGTCTCACTGGATCTGTGAGTGGGTCCATCAGTGTCTGAGTGGGTCTGTGAGTGGGTGCATGAGGGGCTGAACGGGTCGGTGAGTGGGTGCATGAGGGTCTGAGTGGATTTGTGAGTGAGGGAGTGAGAGTCTGAATATGTCTGTGAGTGGGTGTATCAGTGCCTGAGTGGGTCTATGAGTGGATGTGTCAGTGTCTTTGTTGGACTGTGAGTGGGTTCGGGATGATCCGAATGGGTCTGTGAGTGAGTGCATGAGGCATGGGTGTGTGAGTGGTCTGTGTGTGGGCGCATCAGTGTCTCACTTGATCTGTGAGTGGATGCATCAGTGTCTGAGTGTGACTGTGAGTGGGTGCATGAGGGTCTGAATGGGTCTGTGAGTGAGTGCATTAGTGTCTGCGTGGGGGTGTGAGTGGGCACATGAGTCTCTGAGTACATGTATAAGTGAATTAATTAGTGTATGGAGTTTTTTTATGTTTGTGAAAATTTTGCTAATAAATCACAAGATTTGTAAATATTCGTGTATTTTCCTGAATATCATGAATGGTGATGCAAAATTATTTAAAACCCATAATTTGGCCCTAAACACACCTATTTCTCACCCCTAGGGTCAGTGTACCTCCACCCTGACCCCTTATGCCACTTTCAATCAGACAATCAGAATTTTCACCCCTGGGGACGGTGTCCCAGGAAATAAAATGGTGGTGGCAACTTTCTAGTCAGGTTGCAGTCAGCCAATTACAGCGCTTCTTTGCGCATGCATATTCGCAACAGTTTGTGAATATTCGTGAGCCCAGTTCTATAAATGTGGATTTTCTATAATATCTCAAACACTACTGAACTGCTTTACAGCAAATAAGCAAAAGGGTAATCTGCATACATATAGCTTGCTTTCTGACAAATATTGTGTAATTCCATCTAGTGGTCCATGTTGTAGTCGTTTCTAAATGTCCTATGGGAATTAACAAAGAAAACACAACTTTTTTTACCCTCCTTTTTCTCGGCCCACACTTGACAGATCACCTTGAAGCTTTCCATGCACAACAAGAATCACCAGGGCACTTTGTATTACAACCAAAGCAGTAGCGCCGTGGTCAGACTACCAGCCCCACCAGATTTGGACTATACAATGGTCTGTTGGTGCTGGCATACCTTACAACCCCCTTCTCTGCCACCGGTTTCATGGCAGTAACCCCAACATGAGAAGGTTGGTGGAGACAGAGTGACCAAGGGGGCCACTGCACTGCCCATGCAATTGGCATGGGCAGTGCAGAGACACCCCTGGCCAGCCTCATTGCAATCTTCACTGTCTGCTTTGCAAACAGTAAACATTGCGACGAGTGCTAGTGCACCCTATGCACTACAGCATTGCCACTGGCTCTATTATGAGCCGGAGACAATGCTGTAGGCTTCTTCCTGCTGGGCCAGTGGGTGGAAACTGTGTGCAGGAAGCTTGTAATGGGCCCTGTGGGAAGGCGGGAAGGCTGCCACACTGACGGCAACCTACCCATCTGTATTTGGGCATAGATATATATATATATATATATATATATATATATATATATATGAGAGATTTCTGCCACTCATTCAAAAAAGCAGAAAGAAGTCACACCCGGCATGTCCACTCCTCAAAAATAGAATTTTATTTGCAAAAAATATATATTATCCACAAAGAAGCAAACTGACTCAATGGCAACGCGTTTCAACACTAAAGTGTCTTCATCATGGCCAAATTGAAAAAACCTGGCCACTTACCAAGCAATACTTAAATACCCCTTGCAGTAAAAAGAGAAGAAATACTACAAAAAAGAAAAATTCACATGATAACATCAGAAAAATCAAAATGAATGCTATAAAGCAATTTAAATTAATCAGAAAGTACATATGAATCAAGGTACTATTGCCAATATTTTCAATCTAATAATCCTGGTCATCCTAACCTGTATACCCTCATTGATAATATGCTAAAACAAATGTATGACCATGATATCAATTTAGGACTAATATCTAAACAATTTAAAGAATAATACCAACTTTATAAACAATCAAAAATAAGCTAAAAATATAAATAATAATCAATCATTTACAGACTGCAAATAATGTATATATATTATGCTTGTATCTAAATGTCCCAAGCTATAATCAAAACATGAGATCCCAAACGGAGAGGACAGGGAAAAATGAAATACGCATTCCCAATAATAATAATCATAGTTAACCAACATGAACATAGAGTTCCTCATCCTCATTGAGGCCCCCCGGGGCCTTCGTCCCGAGAAGAATAATGTATTCTGATTCCCTAATCCTAAGTATTCTCTCTCTGTCCCCTCCCCATACATTTCTCTCAATCCTATCAATCCCAAAATAAACTAAACAATCAGCATCTCTATTATGCATTCTAGACCAATGTCTCGCCACAGGATAAGAAGTGTCATAATTCTTAATAGCCCTATAATGTTCTAAGATCCTCTTTTTAACCGGGCCAATGGTACTACCGACGTACTGGAGGCCACAAGGGAATTGTAATACATAAATGCAGTAGCCCGAAACACATGAAATAACTTTGTGAATTGTTCTAACCTCTCCACGGGCTGTCTTAAACGTCTTAACATTTCTACTATTTTTACATGCTTTACATCTACCACATTTGTAAAAACCCCTCTCCTGATTAGACTAGCCATGGTTTGTATTATCATGTTGTCGTAGACAACTATGGACTAAAATTTCTTGAAAGGATTTAGCCTTCTGATACGAGAATTGAGGACTGGGAGACAGAGTTTTCCCAATTATAGGATCATGTTTCACCAGATGCCAATGTTTCATATATATGTACTTGGCTGCAAGGACTCGCTGCGACTAACCCTCACCGCGCACAGGCAAAGGCAGTGGGCTGCGGGGGTTGGAATAATATATAGTAATTAAAATAACTTTACATGAAAAAACCATAAACAGTCACTGAAAAAAAATAAAAGTTACAGGAATGTTATAGTGAGGGTCTGAAATTACTCGTACAAAACCATAGAAATTCAGCAGTCATAGTTCTTTCAAGTAACTGTAAGTCACATGCACAGCTAATTACTCCACATATTATGTCATTGATGAGATCTTGTATGGCATCTTTGATATCACTACAACATTTGCAGTAACATTATTGAAAAGAAAACTGTGCATGGCAAGGGCGTGATTTATAGTTACCTTAGGGTGCAAGTTATAGTTACCTGAAAGAACTCTAACTATAACTATGCTGCTGAATTTGGTCCTAACTCTCTCTCTCTCTCCCTCTCTATATATATATATATATATATATATATATATATATATATTGAAGATCATGAGTTCTCGGAGACGTAAATTTGAGAGGAATTGCAGATTGATACAGCAGGACACTGTCGCACAGACTACAAGCCTAAATCTAAATTTTGTCCGGTGCTATCACCAGGGAAAAGGATGGATACATTCCATGACCTGGTGATTGAAGAACTTAATAAGATGAAAAAATACTAAAAGTGAGAATATCACCTTACAGGAACGCAGGGCACTTAAGGAACTCATGGAAAACAACAATTTGGAAATAAAACCAGCTGACAAGGGAGGCAACATAGTGATTATGGGAAAGCAACAATATATGGAGGAGGCTTATTGACAATTAAATGAAAATATTCACTATTTGAAATTGAAAAAGAACCCTATAAATGAACTGACCTTGGAGCTGAATCAATATTTGGATATATGGCATGAGGAAGGTTTGCTAAATGACGGTGAAAGAGCATTCCTGAGAAATGAGAGCCCTATTCTACCCACAATATACTTTCTCCCAAAGATATATAAAAATGTGGAAAACCCGCCAGGACGTCCAATCATCTCCAGTTGAGGAGCACTGTATGAGAATGTATCAACTTATGTGGATTACTTTCTGGCACCATTAGTACAGAATCCAAGTTCCTATATTAAGGATACAGATGATTTTTTTAGGATTATTGCAGGCATTGGATGGGATGAGGGTTACAAATTAGTCACCATTGATGTGGTATCCTTCTATACATCCATTAATCATAAAATAGGACTGAAAGCGGTGCACTATTTCCTACAACAACGTGATATGAATAAGCTGAAGCGATCACAAATGCTACTAAAAATGATAGATCTATGCCTGAATAGCAATATATTTTTATTCAATAACCAAATATATGCCCAAATCCGCGGGACAGCGATGGGTGTATCCTTTTCACCCAGCTACGCGAACCTCACAATGGCTTGGTGGGAAAAGCATGTAGTGTGGGAAGAAGATAATGAAGAACTAGCAGAAAAAGCTGTAATTTGGCTAAGATATATAGACGATCTCTTTATCATCTGGAATGGCACAGAGAAAGAATTCATGCAATATTTTGAAAAACTCAATCAAAATGAGATGGGTCTACAATTTGTGTACAAAATGAGTGATAATTGTGTCCAATTTTTGGACGTGAAGGTATACGTAGAAAATAATCAAATTGAGATTACCCTATTTCGGAAAGAAACATCTACAAACAGTATATTGCATGGAGATAGCTTTCATCCAATACCACTCAAAAGGAGCATACCATATGGGGAATTTATTATGATGAAACGGAATTGCTCCAATGAACAAGAAATGGAACTTAAGTTTATTGAAACCAGGCTTAGATTCTTTCGGAGAAAATATAAAAATAAAGATATAAGATCTGGAGAATAGAAAGCAAGAGCTTGGACAAGAGAGGAATTATTGAATAAACCAAACCATCTAATTTTGAATACCTTGAACAAATACTAGGGCGTTATAAGAAAGGACCCAGATGTGGCCAAAATGGTGGATGACAGACCAATGATAACTTATAAGAAAGTCCCGTCTCTATAAGATTTGTTGGTTAATAGCCATTTTCAGATTAAAAACAATCAAATTGGCTTGCAGTTCAAACAACTGGCTTTGTATGTTGTGACAAATGCAAAGCATGTTGCATAGGAATAAATACGAAAGAGATCCTGGATTTTGGTGGCAACAAGGTGAGGATTAACAAAAGGATCACTTGTAATACTAACTATGTGGTCTATATAATTCAATGTATCTGTGCATTACGTTATGTGGGCAGCTCAATCTGCACTCTTAAAAAACGTATCCTTGAACATATCAGAGGGGTCCAAAATAAGGATCAGACCTATGCCATGGCCAAACATTTGATGACTCATGATGGAGCCAGTTGGACAGATATGAAATTCTTTGGGTTTGCAAGCGTTAATAGCAATGAGAGGGGAGGAAACAAAGAGTTGAAACTTAGATGGTTGGGATCAGGCTTCATAATACAGTTAAGAACTAAGAGCTCGAGGGGTCTGAATGGGAATGAGGAACTTCATTATCACCTATAATTGAAGATGTAATAATATGGACATCAATGGATGTTATGTAGGGACATAATCTGCTCATCATGGAATATTAATGAATGTAATAATCAGAATATCTATTGTTATACAATAATGTAAATTGTTTATATTAATAATGAGATTTATGTTTAAATGAGGCCAAACGTGATGAGCAGCAATCTTGGCAAGATGAGTGAATCACCCAAAGTAGGACTATAGTAGCAAGATATTTATCGTCATGACATAGCATAGGCTTCACAGTTTGGATTGACTTAGAGATATATGGGAATAATATTTTAATTTCCCTTGTTTTTTGCACATATGATAATTTATTTTTGTATAATGGTGATGGGTGGAATCCTTGTTTTTAACATGAGTTTTTTTTAATATACTATATATCCCACATTGCATTAGTATGGATAGTAGGGAAGAGACAATAAATAATAGACATTGAAAAAAGATTGAACAAGACCAGTAGGTCGAAACGTGTTGGTGGTGATGGTTGGTGACTTTTTTTGACTGCAAATAAAGAAAAGAGCAAATCTTTCACCTGGAGTGCAGTGTTGCAGTTGTTATCAACTGTTTGGTTTGGAATATATATATATATAAATATATATATATATATACATATATCGATAAGCTAAAACGCCATCTCTTTTGTTTCTGGAGTTACCTGATCCAATAAATAAGTTAATTGTCTCCTGTCTTCGAGTGCTGGCTCCCCCCAATCTGGGGAGGTTTTCTTAGGTGTTTTAATGGTGCTAGCGGTAGCGCCTCTCCATGCATCACCGGCGATCAGGCGTAGGCCGAAAAACCGCAACTGACTTGAAGTTATATATGTACATATATATATATATATATATACACATATATATAGACATATATATATATATATATGTATATATATATATATATATATATACTCCACTTTCTCCCCACACAATCGAAAGGAGGACAGCACTCTGGATGCAAGAAAATATAGTTTTTAATCCTGGAGCAAGGTAGAGGAACGCGTTTCGTCAAAAAAATGCGTTTCTCAACCATTTTGTTGGCAAAATGCATTCCTGTACCTTGCTCCAGGATTAAAAACTATGGCCGTCATTTTAACATTGGTGGTAAATCCCGCTTACTGCCACGGTGACGAGCGCCAACATACCACCGCAGTGGCAAATATCCGTTCCTCATATTATGACACACACACATCAATCTGACAGAACAGGGAAGCAACAGCACAGCAGCGGGCCCCTACCACTAGCCAGTCCATTGACCAGCCCTCCACTTCCGCTGCAGCTAGTGGGCAGGAGGCCCACTAGACCCATAGACCACCATCACCCCTCCCCCTGCAGAAGGTAAACCACCTCGCAAATGTACACTGCGACCCAGACAGAAGCCAGAAACACTTCCAAGACCACCAACAGAAAATTAAACTCTCTGAATTGTCCCCCTTGTGTCCCACACTGTCACCTTGTCCACTTTGAACTGCCTTTGCTCACCTTCCTATAGCCCCTTGGACACTGGACCTGTGCTACAAACAGACTGGAACAATACCCTGGACTTTCCTCCACCATCACACCATTCCATTGCACGTTCCCCTCCATTTCATAGCACTACAATAAACACCCTTGAACACATCTTGACTACTAGTATTTTATGTTTTGAAAATGTGCATTTATGGAAACAGTCACATCTAGTGAAAATGATCTGAACACTGTGAGAGCATAGAAATAATGACCTGTAGCTGTCTGTAGTCATCACATCAGTATACAGTTGTATATCACCAACATCTGTAAAATGACAAGCCATAGGTGACAGTAAGTTGAGATGCAAAGGAAGTTAATGCCATCATGCTATAGCCACACAGGAAACATCAATAGTCAGAGGAATGGTTAGTTGCACCGTCTTACCTGTGTGTCATTGGAAGTACTGATGTATAACTTATGTACTGCTGTCCTCATCCTCATCCCCTGCCTCCTCATCCTCACTGTCCTCAGGGTCCACTCCTGCCACAGGGGCATCTCCAGTCTTCTCCTCCTGCAGAAAAGGTACTTGTTGTCTGAGGGCCAGGTTGTGAAACATGCAGCATGCCACTACTATCTGGCAGACCTTCCTGGGAGGGCAGCAAAGGGATCCACCTGTCAGATTGAGGCACCTGAACCTGGCCTTTAGGAGTCCGAAGGTCCTCTCGATGATCCTTCTGGTTCGCCCATGTGCCTCATTGCAATGATTCTCACCCCCCTATCCTGGCATTCCTCACAGGGGTCAGGAGCCAAAATAGGTTTGTGTAGCCGGAGTCACCTGCAAGGATTGAGGGACAACGTTTAGCCTCTCACAATGCTATGGGTGTGACACCTGAAGGCATATCCTCACACACAGTGAGTGGGGACCCTGGCTCATCTATTAGCCACACCCTGTGCCTCTGTAGTTGGGCCATTAGATTTGGGATGCTGCTATTCCTCAGGACAAAGGCGTCATGTACCAACCCAGAATACTTGGCAGTGACGTGGGAGAGGTACTGGTCCGCCAGGCACACCATTTGAACATTCATTGAGTGGAAACTCTTATGATTCTTGAACACCTGTTCATTCTGGCGGGGGGTAAAAAAGCTATAGGTGTCCTGTCAATCGCCCTAAAAATATTGGGGATATGTCCCATTGCATAGAATCCGGCCATCACAGTGGCCAAATCTTCCTTCTGGGGGAAAGCTATGTAGCTGCACATATGTTTCACAAGGGCATACAAAACTCTTGCCAGCACGATTGAAAACATTGGCTGTGACATTCCTGCTGCCAAGCTCACTGTCACTTAGAAAGAACCAGTTGCCAGGAAATGGAGCACTGATAGCACTTGCAGAAGAGAGGGGATCCCAGTTGGATGACAGATAGCAGAGATCAGGTAAGGCTCCAATTGAACACACAGCTCTGTGATTGTGGCCCAGTCCAGTCTATAGGTGAGTATAATGTGCCTGTCCTCCAGTTTAGCCAAGACCACAAGGGGTCTGTACACAGGGGTTATCTCCTCCTCCTAATCATCAGAGTGAGTATGCTGTCACAATTTGAACAATGGAACCACCACCTCAGTGAACATAGTGCATTTATGTGATGGGACAGTGGGAATGGTGAGGTATGTGCTAATCTAGGCTGTGATGCAGTTAAGGTTGATATGATTGTTGTCCACCATCATCAAATGGTGACCGCCTGTCCTGTGTGTAGGGACAGGTGGAAGTGAGGTAACTCCACTGACGCTGGGCGTCATGGCGGATGGCGGTCTTGCACAGCCATGCATTTCCTCATTTAATAATATGGGCTCTATTGCTGCAGTGGCCACCGGAGATTAGCGCCGGTGGTGACGGTATACACCGCTGAGAATGTCACTGCCATTTTCCATCAGATTCCTCACTTGTTTCCTGACCTTCAACACTAGGAGAACACCTACACTGCGTGTGCTGCTGTGACCTGTGTCTGGAACCTAATATGGTCTGTGTGACTGGGGAAAGGGCCCATGCCTTCACTGCAGAGGAGTTGGAGCAATTGATGGATGGGGTTCTGAGGAGGTATCCCCATTGTCAGGTCAGTTTTATATATTGGGAAAGGTGACTTTTGATCAGGGCCTACATCACGCATAGCGGAGATCATGTTGGTAAGAAAACATCGACATTTCAAGAAAAAACATTTACATGTGTACAATTACCTTTTACTATAATGTAAAATGTAATGTATAATGTATATGGTTTTGAGAAAGTAAGTGGCTAGTTTGCTGACCCCTTAGCCCATGCATATTGTTCATGCTACATAGGGCAATACCATACCTATATGAGTGCAACAATAACTATTTCCTGCCTACATAATCTGTCAATTGATACATCATGCCTATTGTAATGTTAAAACCTATTCTTTGCCGGACTTACGTTTGCTAATCTGAGTCTCTTTGGACAGTTTTAGTAATGCATCTGCTCATTTCTGTCTGATTTCATAGGGTAGCAGGTGTTTCATTTGGCATACACATGTTGATGCTGTGGCATACGTTGTCATTCAATTTGCTTGACTCTAGATGTATGTGTCATTCAGGGTTATCTTTGTAATTAGTGGTGTAAGTGTTAGTTCTGGATTATGGTAATAGGAATCACATGTCTGGACAGTTGCTAGTGATATAGGTGTTTGGAGGTTGTCATATAGAGGTTGCAATCAGCATGTATGGTGGAATGATATGAGCCCTTCATGCACATTGTTTGGTGTCCATTGTATTGGTGGTGTTACTAGGCTGTGGTTGTTTGTGGATGTATCATGTGTGATAAGTAGGCCCCTACTGCAGGACACAGAATTGTTACCTATGTGCCAATGAGTTGGCTAAGTGGGTCCAGAAACTCTTTATTAATCTTTTCATAGTATTTAGACTGATGTTTGAATGACATGCTATGTCATTTTGTGAGGCACACTGTTTGTGTATGCCATATGTAGTGCCTTCATCTGATGTGTTTGATATTGTGTAAGCTGTGTACAGAATGATAAGCTAGGCATGTGTTTGGAAAGCAACATAATGTGTTGTATTTGAAGTGAGATGAGTTTACGTTCATGGAACATGACTACTGGTGATGGACTGGGCAGGTGTGGAGCAGGGGAGGAATTATATTGTATTGTCAGTAAACTGCATTTCCTTAAAATGATTTGTAGATTGACAGTGATGATCTGTATGAGGAAAACGTTTTTAGATGTGGCCAATTCATCTTGTGTGTGATGCTTTTGAGTTACTGGTGAACTCATGGGATGGTGATGTAGTGGTCAGATGGTTGGGTTATGTTGTAGGTGAATCTGTGGTCATATGGGCATGTTGGAAGTCTCTAGTTGTGACATGATGGAAGTTCTGAATGGTTTCTACCTGCAGCTTTATTTGACATAGATGTATTGTTACTATTGTGTATGTTATAATGAATAAGTATGTTAAGAATGTGATGACTCCCTCTCTCTTTCTGTGCATCTGCATCGGCAGGTGAAGGAGACGGGGCACAGCCAATTGGGGAAGCTGCTGGCCACGCACGGGACCCGGGGTGCTGAGATCATAGACACAGAGGGACCTGGTGGCCTGGAGGGTGAGAGGAGTGCCACTTGGGAAACAGGATCCACATCTTCATCATCAGAACACTCATGGCAGACCCATCTGGGACCACCCAGCACCATCTCAGTCCACCACCCTCTTACTACCACTGCCCCCACTGTAGCTACCCACCCAGTTGGCAGTGCCTACTCACCAGGGTGGGCATCTCCTTTGCCACAGGCACTTCTGCCCCTCCCCTGTCAGCCCTGCTGCCCTCAGGGAGGAGGCTCTTGACCTCCTGAGGTCCATCTTTGTGGGTCAGTAGACCATCGTAAATGCCTTCCACGGACTTGCAACTCAGATCCAACAGATTAATGAGTTCTTGTCTGACATTCATGGTGCACTGGCTGGCCTACAGAGATCCTTTCAGGCTCTGACCTCCACACTGACGGCAGCCAGTCACCCTTTGTCTTCTGTTCCTCCTCCACCTCCCTCTTCCCAATCCCAAACCCTCTTACTCGACCCAGCCAAAGCACACAGACAGGCAAGCATGCATTCACCTCAACATCCAAGGGTAGCTCAGACAAACACAAGTCACCACAAGAAACACCACCAGCATGCACACAAGCAACATACACCTGCACACACATCAACAGTCACAACCTGCCCTGACACCCCCACCGCCCCAAAATCACTGACAGCACACCTGACACACCTGCAGGCACCACACCAACATTCACAGATTTAGCCACTACACCTATCTTACGCATAGACAGCATCACAGAACACCCTCAGACACCCACCTCAGTCACCACATCCACAGACACAACCACAGGTACGCCTAAATACAGCACATCCACCACACCTGCAGTCACCACCCCAAAATGCACTCACCCATCCATCTCTGCATCACCTCCACCACCCATCCTCCCAAGACACATAAATGCACACACTCACCCACCCAACAGACACCCACCATCCACAAGCATACCTCGCACAAATGTGCACCCAACACACCCACACCCACACCAACACCAACACCTCAGACAACCATTTCCTCTCCCTCCACACCCAAATCCTTTTTCTATGACCATCCCGCTGTGTCTAAGAAAGCTTTCCTTTTAGAGTTTGCCCTTTTCCCTACTCCTCTCCTACCCTGTGATACCCCTAAACATTCAGTATCACTCCCCAAGTCTGACCTTTCCACCTAAAGACCTCCCCTGCCCCCCACAAGTTCCTATACCCTTCCCCCTGCCAAGAAATCTACCCCTCTACCTAAAACTTAAGTCCAAACCCAACCCCCAATTCTGATCTCAAAGGCCCTCCTCCAAATCCCAAACCCCACTACTACCCCCCCCCCCCCCCATATAACCCCTTAGGTGCCTGTCTGCCCCATTCATGCCCCTTTCTGTGGAGGATACATGGCAGTCAAGAGTAAAGTTTGAGGCACACTATGTGCATACACCCTGTCTGCATTATGGACTGGCCTATAGTCTTTGATTGCCATATATGTTTGCCTTACAATAATTACTTGAACCAACCAGTGGTTGGTTTCCTATTTACATTTTTGTCATGCACTTCTTTCCCTAGTATGGAGTTGTTCCTGTCTGACACTAGTTGTGTGCCTGTATGTGTGTGTGTGTGTTCTGCTTGGGCTACGTGTGTTGTTTGGGCAGTATGTGAGATTGTGTTTAGTGATTTTGTCCAAAAGTGGTCACTATGTTTTGTGTCATGGACATTTGTGTGTTGAAGGGATTAGTTGTGTTGGTATTGTGTGTTGTTGGTGTTGTAATGTGCTTGTTGGTGTGTTGTGTGGCTTGTGTGCATTGATTGTGTGTGTGTGTTATGTGCATGAAATGTTGGACACGAAGTTCTTTGTAGGTCGATCAGTAATTACCATAATTGTGTATTTCTATGTGTGTTTTGCCTGTTGGTGTTAAATTGTGAAGTCTGTGTGATGTGGCCTGGGTAGTGTCTCCTGTGTGTCCCTGTCAAGTGATTGTAGATGATGAGGATGTGTTGTTTTTGTGACGTGTTGTGGTTTTGTGTGGTACTGTGTGAGTGTGGGCCTGTTCAGTGTTTCTGTGAATATCTGTTTTTATTTGTGATGTGTGTGTGTGTGTGTGTGTGTGTGTGGTGGCTATGGAATGTTTATTGTGTATATGTGAGTGTGTGTCTGTAGCTGTCTGTGAGTGTGCGTGTTAGTGTGCAGTTACGTGTGAATGTCGCCCTTGCACCCACTTCCTGAATGTATGTTGTGTGTGTGTGTTCCAAAATTTGCCAATATACAACAACAGGTAAAAGTGTGTATTTACAGTTGCTTTCTTTGCAGATTCCAATGTCATTGGGCAAGCAGGAGCAGTGGGAAGATGTGTAGTTGTTGTTCCATGGCAGCTCCGGACAAGTATGTCTTCCTGAAGGTGAGTGTCTTCTTTTATGCAGTTAGTTTTCACCTGGGTTTTCGTTGTGGTGTGACCGCAACAGAAACCTTGGTGGCGTGCCACCTTGTAATCTGTCCGGCGGAAACATGGTCTCTGCCGGCCTGCAGGTGGCTACCATTGTCTGTGGCGGCCAGACCACAGTGGCGGTGCCGGTGGTGCTTTGGCTGTATTCTGTTGTGCATGCCAACATGGTCATAATATGGCGGTCTTCGCCGCCAGCCTGTTGGCAGTGCGACCGCCACTGCCAACATGGTGGTCCTGGGACTGCCAAACTCATAATGAGGCACTAAGTATATGGTGGGATAGGGATACTAGAACCAGACAAAGGTTAGAAAGAAGCAAATTTGAGAAGTTCTCCAACTCTAAGAAGTTTGAGGAAACATTTTACTGTGTACATCTCCTAAACTGTGCATGCATAGGTGTACTAAAATCAGGTGAATCACACAGGAATATGTTGGCCCCAAGGGGGAAGTATAACCCTTGACTTCCACTGCAAAAAGTAAAAAAATAACTCAAAAGCTTTTCTTTGTAGCAATGAGGAGAGTTACAGTGTTTTCCTCTGGCTCGCCACAACAAAGTGAATGTAAGGGACCTACGAAAAAGAAGAGTGGTCTTATACATTTCAAACTCATGAAATACAGAGCCAGGAGTGAAGATTCATGAAAAACATGTGGACACAAAGAAAAAGCGTGGTTCCATGAAGTAATGACCCATCATCCCAGGAGATAGTACTTTGTCATGCGATTAATCATGGAAATGTTCTATGGTGCTTCCTGTTAAAAAACTATGGCCCATATTTATACTTTTTGACGCTAAACTGCGCTAACACAGTTTAGCGTCAAAAAAATTTGCCACGTAGACCAGGCAGCGCCGGCGTAGGGGGAAAATGGCGTTAGGGCGTCTTAAAATGGGGCAAGTCAGGTTGAGGCAAAAAAATCGCCTCAACCCGATTTGCGCCATTATTTTCGACGCCCAGACGCCATTTAAATGACTCCTGTCTTAGTAAAGACAGGAGTCATGCCCCCTTGCCCAATGGCCATGCCCAGGGGACTTCTGTCCCCTGGGCATGGTCATTGGGCATAGTGGCATGTAGGGGGGCACAAATAAGGCCCCCCTATGCCACCCAAAAAAAATTAAAAAATATAAAAAATTATACTTACCTGAACTTACCTGAATGTCCCTGGGGTGGGTCCCTCCATCCTTGGGTGTCCTCCTGGGGTGGGCAGGGGTGGCAGAGGGGGTCCCTGGGGGCAGGGGAGGGCACCTGTGGGCTCATTTTGAGCCCACAGGCCCCTTAACGCCTACCCTGACCCAGGCGTTAAATAGTGGCGCAAATGCGGGTTTTTTTGACCCGCCACCTCCCGGGCGTGATTTTTGCCCGGGAGTATAAATACGACGCATTTGCGTCGCCGTCATTTTTTTAGACGGGAACGCCTTCCTTGCATCTCATTAACGCAAGGAAGGCGTTCACGCAAAAAAATGACGCTATTTGCCCATACTTTGGCGCTAGACGCGTCTAACGCCAAAGTATAAATATGGCGTTAGTTTTGCGCCGAATTTGCGTCGAAAAAAACGACGCTAATTCGGCGCAAACGGAGTATAAATACGGGCCTATCTGTCCTGATGAGGATCCATTAATAATTTGTTCTCATATACTGGGTTGAAACGTCCACAAGATTAGAGGTGGATTCATTTCAAAACGAATAGTGACTTCTAGACACCTGCATTGTAGGGGTCTCTGTGAAGATCACAAATGTGTAACCACATTTTTACTGTATATAACACTGTGGCACCTTAATCACATTCACCTACACTGCGCCGTCACTCTACAGGGAGTGCAGAATTATTAGGCAAGTTGTATTTTTGAGGATTAATTTTATTATTGAACAACAACCATGTTCTCAATGAACCCAAAAAACTCATTAATATCAAAGCTGAATATTTTTGGAAGTAGTTTTTAGTTTGTTTTTAGTTTTAGCTATGTTAGGGGGATATCTGTGTGTGCAGGTGACTATTACTGTGCATAATTATTAGGCAACTTAACAAAAAAAAATCTATACCCATTTCAATTATTTATTATTACCAGTGAAACCAATATAACATCTCAACATTCACAAATATACATTTCTGACATTCAAAAACAAAACAAAAACAAATCAGTGACCAATATAGCCACCTTTCTTTGCAAGGACACTCAAAAGCCTGCCATCCATGGATTCTGTCAGTGTTTTGATCTGTTCACCATCAACATTGCGTGCAGCAGCAACCACAGCCTCCCAGACACTGTTCAGAGAGGTGTACTGTTTTCCCTCCTTGTAAATCTCACATTTGATGATGGACCACAGGTTCTCAATGGGGTTCAGATCAGGTGAACAAGGAGGCCATGTCATTAGATTTCCTTCTTTTATACCCTTTCTTGCCAGCCACGCTGTGGAGTACTTGGACGCGTGTGATGGAGCATTGTCCTGCATGAGAATCATGTTTTTCCTGAAGGATGCAGACTTCTTCCTGTACCACTGCTTGAAGAAGGTGTCTTCCAGGAACTGGCAGTAGGACTGGGAGTTGAGCTTGACTCCATCCTCAACCCGAAAAGGCCCCACAAGCTCATCTTTGATGATACCAGCCCAAACCAGTACTCCACCTCCACCTTGCTGGCGTCTGAGTCGGACTGGAGCTCTCTGCCCTTTACCAATCCAGCCACGGGCCCATCCATCTGGCCCATCAAGACTCACTCTCATTTCATCAGTCCATAAAACCTTAGAAAAATCAGTCTTGAGATATTTCTTGGCCCAGTCTTGACGTTTCAGCTTGTGTGTCTTGTTCAGTGGTGGTCGTCTTTCAGCCTTTCTTACCTTGGCCATGTCTCTGAGTATTGCACACCTTGTGCTTTTGGGCACTCCAGTGATGTTGCAGCTCTGAAATATGGCCAAACTGGTGGCAAGTGGCATTGTGGCAGCTGCACGCTTGACTTTTCTCAGTTCATGGGCAGTTATTTTGCGCCTTGGTTTTTCCACACGCTTCTTGCGACCCTGTTGACTATTTTGAATGAAACGCTTGATTGTTCGATGATCACGCTTCAGAAGCTTTGCAATTTTAAGAGTGCTGCATCCCTCTGCAAGATATCTCACTATTTTTGACTTTTCTGAGCCTGTCAAGTCCTTCTTTTGACCCATTTTGCCAAAGGAAAGGAAGTTGCCTAATAATTATGCACACCTGATATAGGGTGTTGATGTCATTAGACCACACCCCTTCTCATTACAGAGATGCACATCACCTAATATGCTTAATTGGTAGTAGGCTTTCGAGCCTATACAGCTTGGAGTAAGACAACATGCATAAAGAGGATGATGTGGTCAAAATACTCATTTGCCTAATAATTCTGCACTCCCTGTAGTAGCACCTATTGTATTTGTAAGTTATATTTATTTTTATCATTTTTGCATAACTAATTTGCAATTGTTCATTAAATAAGTCTTATTTTTTAACTTCTTGGCATGGAAGTCAAGGGTTATACTTACCCCTTGGAGCCCACACAATTTTGATATATATTTATGTACCCAGGTCCAGGTGTTACTGGGTTTGCCTCATTTTCTTTCTAATTGAATCCCATATGAAGGCACATATAAAGCGTTTATTGCATACATTGTAGCAGCTACGCAGACACATAAGAATCAATAAAAGTTGTGTCCCACCCTTATATTTACGTATGCATAATGTGTAGATTGCTACTTATTTCTGTATCACTGTGTGCCCATGTTCAAAAGAAAGCATTATCTAGGACAATCGCAACACTTGTTTGTGAAATTAAATTCACTGGTTCCATAACACATCAGTAATGGTAGGAGAGATATACACTTCTTCTCTCAAACAAAAAAAATAATCTCTCCCTCGGCTTTTTTAAAAACCTTACATTGTTATGCTTCGAGAAAAAAAAAAGCTATCGCAACCGAAGCAATTATTATGCCTGCTCTAGGCAAGCCTACTTTGCTCTGTCTTTCTTCATACCTGTTATGTCGCAGGATCAAAGACGTGGGCGAGTAGAATTCAAGAAAAACGTACACTGCCCCAGATAAAGGGTAAACTGGGCCAGCCCCCGGGAAATTAACTATGTGATGCTGCTTTTGAAGACTGTATCTACGCTGCCTCGAGGACAAGGTGAACTGATGTTGGTTGAAGACCCGCCGCCCCATTGCATAAATATCACAACAATAAAGTGAAGTGCAGCAAAATGTCTCTTAACCAACACTACGCAGGATAAGGGAAAAAAGTAACGGGCTAGGATCCAGGCAGGCCTAGGCAAAACATTCCCCTGAAATACTCCTAACTGCTTTACCTCAGGTTTCGTGAATCTCCCCAACCTTGCAAAATTCGCCGGTTTGTATGGTTTGGCACAGTTTTATGAAAGTTTCAGTGTTTGCGGTGGTTGATAGGTTCACGATAGACCACGAAAAGGCAAAATGTTCACAAATTTACATTTTATAGGCTTTTTTTTGCCACATTTTTTGTCGTTACTGATGGGGGAAAATGCCACAGAGAAAATCGTAAAACAATGCTAAAAACGACATTAAAAATAAACCAAACAATAGAAAATCTCCAGTACTTCTTGACGCAATTTTAAAACACTGCCACAAGTTAAATGTACGTGGACTAAAAACAACTCTACTGTGTTGGGACAAATAAACTCTGCATTAGCCTATGTTTGGAAGAAAGGAAAAATGACACTTGATGACTCACAAATCCACGCATTCTCCCCAAATGCAAAGTATGGTGAATTCAAATGGATGCAGCGGCTGCATTTTTTTAAAATTCAGCGCTTGTTCTGCATCTTTCAGTGCAAGTCATTTACATAATCAAGCATGCAATCTTAATGCATTGTGTAGCATCGGGCTAATATATTCCGAACAATTACTACATAATCATTACATTTTATAAATCTATTTACATCATTAGGACATATCATGAGTTTCTAAATTATATCCTATTACGCAGTGCATTTTTTCACTCAGTCTGAATGTTTTTATCTAATTACACTATAATTAAGCATGACTCAGCAGATAAAAATAAACTCAAAACCAGCAATCAGCCATCGCTCCTCCATTTAGTGATAACAGCGGTGGATCGGGTTCTGGTAATTGGTTTACCTATATTTGCTCCAGTAGAAGTAGAATAAAAATGTAATCATCTTTTTTCATGGCGTTCGGCGCACCTCGGAATTCATCAGCATGGGATTAAATTGAGAGGAATACTAATGACTGCTGCAGCCTCGACAGGCCGCAGAACTGGCGAGCAGAGGAGCGAGAAGAGAGAGCAGACTG
Organism: Pleurodeles waltl; assembly: GCF_031143425.1. Lineage (NCBI taxonomy): Eukaryota > Metazoa > Chordata > Amphibia > Caudata > Salamandridae > Pleurodeles > Pleurodeles waltl. The sequence goes on along the minus strand of NC_090439.1, from coordinate 791,406,862 downwards.
GAAGCAAATCAAATTACTACGATCATAATATAAATACTGCAACGTCATAAATAAGTCATGTTTTCACCGCACTTGGCAAAAAGCACAAAGTTACAGCGTGTTCCCATTGAGAATGGTTCTCATAGAGTGGGGTTGGCTCCAATTTCGCTTCAAGAAATTAATAATGGGAATAGAGTATTTGTTTTATAGAGAATAATAGCAGAGCCACGTTTGTCACTGAGCCTACCATTTGGAAGTGATTTAATAAAAGGATTGTATAACTTTGCTTTATTCCTTTGCAAAGGGAATGGTGCAGCATTTTCTGACCCACACTTTGTGTGACCATTGGCAACTGTTTTCAGCAAAGTAGACTTAACGTTGCCCTTTCCCTTCTTATTTGTCGCAGCCATCACATATTTTATCAGGATGAACTCCCCTCAGGAGATAAGCACATCTGTCCTCCAACCTGGCATGAGCATTAAAGGCCACCCACTTTCCTCAACAAGCAACATGTTCTGTCTATCTGTGCAGGGTCAGATGGTCCAGTAGCCTAGGATGATAACCAGGTTTATTTTCAGTCACTTAACAGCTATGGACTTCTAGGACAGCTGCATGGTTTTTCGTCCCCCAGCTGCTGGTCCTGGGTTATTGGAGGCAGGACCATGAACTCAATAGACTCGGCTAGGCTCGGGTTAGTGCGACAAAAGGCAAATTTATTCAATGTTCTGAGCACACGAGTAAAGCATTCTATAGTGTAGTGAGTGGCACCTCAATGCCTGGGCAGCGAGTGGCTTTGGGAACATTCCCTGCCAGTTCCGAGCATTACAAGTTCATGCCAGTCCATACTATGTCATGACTGCAGACTACACTCTTCAATGAACACTATCTCCCATAAAATAGGAATGCTACTGTTACCTGGTGCTCTGTGAATACTATGGGCTCTAGCTCAAAACTCTGTTGCTTACTACCTATTTTCGAACTACACAAACACCTTCCATGCAAACATGCATACATACAACTTCTGCCCGGGGCACAGTGTAATGTGCAGGTTCCTGTGCATTAGAAAGGGTTGATTTGATAATCACCAGTCAGGATGTCCTGATGTGGACACCATGGGGGACTGAACAGTGTTAAGTTCTGCAAAGTGCATATGGAAGCTAGGGGCATTGAACAAGCATTGTAGGCCGAACTCAGAAAAGCTCTCTTAATATGTGATTGGTCAGGTCAGTTCTTCTGTATCTTTCCTGAGAATATAGCAGTTCTTGGTAGGCAGTGGGAAAAATAGGACTGCAAGGCCTGATGGGGAGCAACAAGAGGTTTCTGCTTCTCATAAAACTTAATGCAAACCAACCAAAAAACCCAACCCTACCACACTAAAAAAATCCAACCCGATTCAGTTCAATCCAGTCCATTTCAATCCAATCTAAACCACAGCAGAAATAAATGTCAATACGTAGTCACTTTCAATGATCACAGCACTAAAATATCAATAATATCTATTTTGTTATCATAAACATTTTTATCATTGTTACATGTGTAACATGCAAAAAGAATGTAAATGTGACTAAAATAAATGAACAAAAATCTTAATCTACATCTATATAAAACCCAGCGTCCTTGGTGAAATTTCGGTCTATGTTTCCATAAGAAAAGTATCTTTTGGTTTGCTTATAGCTTTGGTGCCATTTGCATTTACAAAAAAGTCTCAACCATTCCAGCTCCTTCCTAGAACGTTTTGTGGTGATCTGTCAGGCTAGGGCTGAGACAAAGAGAGGGGGGGTCCCAGGAACTAATTTTATCCATTTGTTCCATAGGAAAATTTAACAGTGATTCAGCAAAAACCTCTGAAAGGAATTACACCAAATTTGGCAGAAAAGTCATGGCAAATCAATAAATAATATCATACCATAACTCGCAGTACTTAAATAATTAATATGTAAATGTAAGTGCTATTCATGTTATTACTTCTATCTTAGAATATGCTATTAATGTAGTAATAAAAAGATGATTTACAGTGAATTTTGAGGGAATGAGTTATAATTATATGAGATTGTCTCTCAATTTGTATGTGCCATTTATCAAGGTTTATGAGTTGTAATGGTATAAAGTAGTTGAATATAGTATAAAATGAAATCTGTAACCATACCATAACTGTACAATTTGTAATATTTGTGTAGTTTAAATGTTTGATTAATTTTAATTGAAAATAATGTTGCCCTAACTATAATTAAGCTTTAACCGTAGTTAAAAAAAAAAACATTCAATGGTTTTGTGAATGTGTTTGGTTTCTGTACACCTTGCTTTTGATTTCAGTTTCATTTTGTCAAGCTACATTACTAGGTTTGCGCTATACTTGGGCTACTTTTGTAGGTCAAATGGAAATGTACTTTCATTTTTATAATATGTATGTATTAATTATATATTGTATATGAATGTGTTTATTTTATGTGTAATACGTTTTTAATAATGTGCAGTATTGAAGGATGTTGCTTTTGTATATCTTTTTTATATTTCACCATACTGCAGTACCTCATAGATACTGTCACGAAGTCTTGCAGTACTTGTAATATTGTGAAAAACATTCTGATTAGCTATAGAGAGTGGTGATTCAATTAAACAGGGAGTTTTCAGTATTTCCTGTGAGAGGTTGATGAGAAAGACAGCTTTTTCTGTGGTGTGTTTTTTAGGAAAGTTTACCCTGTGCTGTTTTTTATACACATGTAGAACAGAGGCATCCCTTGTATGGAGAAGAAAAACGTACAAGAGGAGAAGGTTTTACAGTTGATGGAGGAAGAGGATGTGAGGCATAAAAACTAAAAGAATTAGTTGGGTGGGAGTTTTTTTAGTATACATGCGGGAGAGAAGAAGGTGAATGCACCGCTCATAAGGTGCAATCCTTGCAAGAGGTAATTTCAAGGGGTACTAAACAACAGTTCTCATTTGGTTCCTCTGGTATGCAAAAACATCTTCAATCGATTAGGGGTGGGTGGAGTTCATGGACTTCCTCTACATGGAATTCCACGGAGTGAAGAAAAAACCCTGTGAACACCACCTAACGCCACAGTGCGAGCAACGCGCTCCGCATTGCAATGCATGTGACAATGACACCATGCAATTGCACGCCTGGCCATCTTGTTTTTCCTATTTTGTGCATGATGCTGGGCCTACTTTTCAATCCCTACTTTATATCTTAGCTATCCTTACGTTATCCAACTAATCCTCCCCTGTTTTACATTTATTTCCTTAGTGTGTGTATTTTAAATTTTGCCTCTTTTTTCTTTTTTTTATTACTTTTTTGTTCCTTTATTAGTTTTCCCATAACTTCTCCTAACTTAATTTCGCCCTTTCTATTCCTTCTTTTCCCCTGTCTTTTTTTATGTCAGTCATCTGGCTTTTTTTATATTCTTCCACCCAGTGCCATGGCAGAACATGAGGGGTAAGGGAGTGCCAGTGCAGAGTGTGCAGCGAACCACACACCCTGTGGGAGCCACTAAGGGGTGCAGCGTTTTAGCGAGAAGGCTGTGGCTGCACTTGTTTATTTTGTTCAGCGCCACCTCCTCTCCATGCTGGCAACAGGCCCGGTAGTTGGTATGGCCTTTGAGAGTGTCAGCTGCTGTGGGGGTGTGCTGTTGCATCTGCCGATGAACTGGCATCCGGCCCACTCATCAGCAGCTGATGCATCGCTAGGCAGATATCTTTGACCGGGAGAGTGACCTGCTCAAACTGTTGGGTGTCCCGTTTGCAGGGCTTGGTGAGTAGTAGTAATTAACTATTACTAATGTTTTTGTGTCCTGTGCTATAGTGCTGTTTTTTCCATAGCATGCTGCTCATACAAGGCAAATTAAGTTCACATAGCATAATTCCACGAATATTACGTGTGACCCAATTTGAGCAAGCCAGGTGATTGGTGCTACCTAGTTCTGCTCGCTGCTGTAGGAGCTCACTTGGGCTGAGTGATTACTTAAGAAGTTATGCTTGCTGGCTCCTCAGTCCTTCTGTCACTAAGACAGTGGTACTTCTGTGGTAGCAGTAGGAAGTAATCTATATCAGCAAGTTAGACCTCTCTGTATCTTTCTTTTTATGTTGCACGTACAGTCCCAAGCAATCTTCCAGTGACGTATGCTTGCATCTTTGCATTGAAAAGGGAAACTGAATGGACTGGCCCATCAAAGCGAGTTGCGATTCACAGATGCGATTTATGAAGCAAAAATCATTTATTGCAATGCATTAGTATTTTCAAATGTAGTTTAGGAAATTTGAAATAGGGCTTAGGTAAGGTGTAGGAAATTAGGAATAGGTGAACCTCATCTCCTAGGCATAGGCAATCTGATTCAGAAAAATACAATGTCAATATGTTCCTGCTTATGCCTGTCAAAATATTTTCTAGGACATTAACTGTATCACTTACACTATTCTATTTTTGTCATCTTCTTTATTTCTTACATCAGCACCCAAAGGCAAGAAGAGTACATTAGACGGTCGGGCCGAGGAGGGTGCCACCACCAGTGCCGGGGCAGTCAGAAGTTCCACCACCAACACCAGTGCTACGGTTGTAGCAGATGGCTCTGCTGGCCCCAGTAAGTCCTTCTTGATATTTATTTCTCTAATGTTTAACTCGCTCCACTAGATTAACTTTTCCTCTTTCCCTTATGCTGTGACTTTCTTTCACATGCTCTATTCAATGTTTATTCTTGATATCCCATCCTGCATGAACTTTTTTTCTGTACTTTATTCTACATTTCTTATTTCTGTGGCTGACTTCCTCCTGTTTCTGTACTAATCTGTAGCTTAAGGTTTCTTCTGCTTGGTTATGCTGCCCCTCTCCCCTAACTTTATTATACCCTGTGGACTAGTACTGTAAGACTAAGACACTAGAGTAGGAACTCTACTGTGAAGAATGCAGACGCAAGCAAGCTGTTATACACTTGCTCCTTGAGAAAGATTTCTATTTCTTCCTCATGCTCAAATGACAAGAGAGTGGCCAAGGTTATGGTAAAACCTCCCCCCCAATGCTGTGCTGTATTATCCCAGCAGTTTTGATTACAGTTCAGCAAGTCAATTGCTAATCAAAACCAAACTGTGGCCCTCATTACAACCTTGGCGGTCGGTGTTAAAGCGGCAGTAATACCGCCAACAGGCCGGCGGTAAAAGAAATGGGATCACGACCACAGCGGAAACTGCCAACATATACAGCCACTTTAACACTCCGACCGCCACGGCGGTAGCAACAAACACCGTGGCGGTAACCGGCAACAGACAGGCAGAAGTCAATGTACCGCCCACCCCATCACAACCTGCCCATCCGCAAGCTTTTCCGGGGCGGTACCAACATCATCAAAAGCACGGCTGAAACAGTATCCAGAAGGGGAACCACTCACCTCTCGACACTCAACGAAGAACCAGGACGCCATGGAGCCCGAGCTTCAGGTCCTCCCCATGCTGGTCTACCTCCTCATCTACCAGGAGTATGAACGGCGGCGGCGACGACCACTGTGAGTATTGCACCTAGTACACAGGGGAAGGGGAGGAAAAAGAGAGTGACACACACACGCAACACCCCCACCCTCACCCACAACACCATACACACAAACACATGCATCAACATTACATTTACTCCCCCGTAATCCCCTGGAAGACGCAAGAACAAAAGGAATAGAGTCAAATCAGTGATATTTTAGAAATAGTCAGATATACGTAATAATTTTAAAAACAATATTTACAAAATATACTACATGTACATAAGGTGGTACATTGTAAACTCAAAATGTCCGTGAGCCACTGGCCTAAAATTCATAGGCCAAGCCCACACTGGACTCCTGCCTCATTACGGAGAGAACAGTGCAGGGGCATCAGGTCGAAAACATACAGGCACCTCAGGGGGATGGGGAAGGGGGGCACCTCAGCCGGAAGATGGAATAACGCCACTGCTCCTGGAGGGGGCTCCATGCCCACAGCGTATCCTGGGGAGTGCAAGGCCAAAGTCTCTCTAGTGGGTGGTTTGCCCACTGCTTGGGAACATCATGGGGGTCAGGGTATGACGGGCACCCCTTCCTCGTTGGGAGTCCAGCCCCAGCTGGGCCTCCGCCGTCTTCCTTGCCCAGCGGCGCAGGTCCTCCCACCGTTTGCAGCAGTGTGTGCTCCACCTGTCAAAGACCCACAGGGTCCGCACCTCCTTGGTGATGGCAGGCCAAATACCCTTTTTCTGATGGACGCTGACCTGCATGGAAAGGATAGCAGAAAAGGGAATTAGTTAACCGTCCAGACTGTCACACTCATGGCCCACCAGATCCCTCCCATCCCCTGACACACATACATTGACCACCATACATGCAGCACTCTGGCCAGGACGCCTCAGCCCCCCTACATGTGGCTTACACACACAGTAATCCATACATTCATGGCCCATGCTTCATGCTTACAGTGTACTCACCTGTTTGTCTGGAGGACCATAGAGTAACGTGTACTGGGGTAAGACCCCATCCACCAGTTTCTCCAACTCCTCCGCAGTGAAGGCAGGGGCGCTTTCCCCAAACACATGAGCCACTATCACTTCCAGACACAGGTCACAGCAGCACTTGCAGTGTAGGTCCTCTCCTGCTGAAGGTCAGGTAGCAAGTGAGTGAATAGATAGAAACTGGGACTCACATCCGCGGTGCTGCGTACCGTCAACGCCGGCGTATATCGCCATTGGCTCCTGGAACCCATAGGGCCCAAAAATAACCAATGCGAAGTTGCGCGGCGGTCATCGACCACCTACCACAACGGCACACAATGCCAGCGGAATTACCTCATTTCCACATGTTACTCCTCACAGGTCACGCAGCCGCCATTTCAGGGGGGCACAGGCCATGGCACCTAACTGCTTCACAGCAGACATTGGCACAGCAACTGACTCGGATTCACATACAGGTTCTGTAAAGAAAAAGAAGCAACATTATTTCAATTGATGTGTGAATATGACCCTCTGCTCACCGGTTTCCTCCATAGGCTTCAACCGCTGAGGATTAATATGAGATGGCGACATCTTCCGGTGTACAGACCCCTGGTGGACCTTGCGACAATGGAGGACAGACACATTATACTAACATACAGACTTGATCAGGCCACAATCCAAGAACTGTGTGCCCAATTGGAGCCAGACCTGATGTCAGCTATCCGCCAGCCACAGGTATCCCCCCTCTAGTGCAGGTCCTGTCAGTGCTCTATTTCCTGGCAAGTGGTTCCTTCCAAACAAAAGTGGCCATGGCATCAGGGATGTCTCAGCCAATGTTCTTCAACGTGTTGACCAGAGTGTTGCCAGCCCTGCTTAAACACATGTGCAGCTACATCGTGTTCCCCCAGGTGGAGGATTAGGCGACAGTGAAAGCTGACATTTATGCCCTGGGACATATCCCCAACATCATTGGTGCCATTGATGGTATACATGTGGCATTTGTACCCCGCCCCCCCCCCCCGGAGAAATGAACAAGTTTTCAGGAATAGAAAAAGCTATCACTCTATGAATGTGCAGATGGTGTGTTTGGCGGACCAGTACATCTCCCATGTGAATGCCAAGTATCCTGGCTCTGTGCATGACGCATTTAACTTGAGGAATAGCAGCATCCCATATGTGATGGGCCAACTCCAGAGGCACCGGGTGTGGCTAATAGGTGAGCCCAAGGTCCCCACCCAGTATAAGGTGTTGCCTGAGTATGGGGTGCTCACTAAGGGTTAGTGTGTGTCTAACAGGTACCACTCGATATTTGCAGGTGACTCAGGTTACCCCAACCTCTCATGGCTAATGACCCCAGTGAGGAATGCCAAGACAAGGGCAGAGGAATGTTACAATGAGGCACATGGGCGAACAAGGAGGATAATTCAAAGAACCTTTGGCCTCCTGAAGGTCAGATTCCGGTGCCTCCTTCTGACAGGTGGATCCCTGTACTACTCACCCAAGAAGGTGTGCCAGATCATCGCTGCATGTTGCATTTTGCACAACCTTGCCTTGAGACTCCAGGTGCCTTTTCTGCAGGAGGATGAGCCTGGAGATGGTCTTGTGGCAGCGGTGGAGCCTGTGGACAGTGAGGAAGAGGAGTCAGAGGAAGAAGATGTGGACAACAGAAGTAATATAATACAGCAGTACTTCTAGCGACACACAGGTCAGACACTGTAACGTCACTTTACTTTTCAGTTTTGTGTTGGACATTGTACATGGCAGCCTGATTTCCCTATGTCTGTGGCCACTTACTGTACCCTTTGCATCTCTATTTTCAGATCTCTGTGGCCCACTCTGGCTCCTGGTATGTTTCGTGCTGCACACCAAATGTCATACCAATGTATATATAACTATACATATGACTTGCAATGTTTTCAGAATGTTTTACTAATACATATTTCAATCATTTGACAGACTCCAGATTTGTATTTGTTCCAAGGGTGTTTATTTAAGTGCTCATATGTAGAGGGGGATGGTGGAGGAATGTCCACTTAGAGTCCAGTCTCTTGTTATCGCAGGTGCATTGTCCAATGGGGCATAGGAAGGGGAGTAATGGCAGTTCAAAGTGGACAGGGTGACAGAGTGGGACAGAAGGGTGACAATCAGGAGAGTCCTATTTCCTGGTGGGGGTCTTCGCAATGTTCTCTGGCTTCTGCCTGGATCGCAGGGACCGTTTTCGTGGTGGTTCTCTTTCTGTAGGGGATGAGGTGCTGGAGGCCTGTTGTTCCTGTGGCGGGGCCTCCTGTCCACTAGCGCCGGCAGAGGTGGAGGGCTGTTCATCGGTGTGGCTAGTGTCAGGGGCCGGTTGGTGTGCCACTGCCTCCCTCATGGTGTTGCCCATGTCAGCCAGCACCCCTGCAATGGTGAACAGGATGGTGTAGATGTGTTTTAGGTCCTCCGTGATCCCCAGGTACTATCCCTCCTGCAGCCGCTGGGTCTCCGGCAACGTGTACAGTATCTGGCCCATGGTCTCCTGGGAATGGTGGTATGCTCCCTGGATGTTGGTGTGTGCTTCTTGGAGAGTGGGTTCCCTGGGCACAGCATTCCTCCCAGAATTCCTCCCAGTTTCCCTGTTGTCCTGTGCCTCTGTCCCCTGAACCATGTGCCCACTGCCACTGACCCCAGGTCCCTGATCATCCTGTGTTTGTGGGGTTGCCTGGGGTCCCTTTAGTGGTGGACACACTGCTGATTGACGTGTCCTGGGGACAGTGGCATGGGCCCTCTGGGTGGATGCTGTGCTGGTGTTTCCTGAGGGGGGAGGCTCTGTGGTGGGTTGGGACTGTGGTAGGGTAACTGACTGTCCAGATGTCCCTGATGGGCCAGACTGGTCATCGTGATCAAGGCGTGTATAACTGCTGTCATCACTGTGGGCCTCCTCTAGGAGGGGGCTGGATGTTGGTGGCAACCCCTCTCGTTGAGTAGGGGTCATGTGGGGATGAAAATGCAGTGTTATTGTATCTGCGTTTGCCATCTTGTGCCTGGGTGTGTTTCCCTCCATGGTTGGGATTGCCCTGTCAGCTTTGGCTTGTGTGCATGGTCATTTTGTGTGCTAAGCGATTCTCTCTAATGGGCATGCTGTGGTGATGGGTGTCTATGCAGTTCTGTGATGGGGGTCCATGGATTGGTGTTACACGCAGGGCTTGGTTTTGGGATGGGTGGGTTGTGATAGTGGGGTATATGTGAGGTGGTGGAGTGATGGGGTGAGGGTAGGGGTAGGAGTTTGTGATGGCATGCAGGTAGGGCGGGGGATATAGTAGTAAAGATTTCCCTTACCAGAGTCCAGTCCTCCTGCTACTCCTGCGAGGCCCCCAGGATGCATTAATAGGATGCATTATTGCCAAGACTTGCTCCTCCCATGTTGTGGGAGAGGAGGTGGGGGTCCACCGCCAGTCCTC